>NC_056746.1:373714004-373826504 GCF_019279795.1 Protopterus annectens
ATTTCCACCTTAGCCTGTTCTTCCTCAAAAAATATCTCGAAGATAGCTGGATACAGCAGCTTGAATCTCACACCTGCCTCACGACATTCCCTGATTGCAGGAATAAACTTGCTTCTATTCTTCCAAATGTAAAGTGAATAATCATTTTCCACAAACACTGCTCTTTCCATTTTTTAAAATGTTGCCTTTTGCCACCATTTTGTCAGGATCAACTCTTTCTGCTGGTATGATTGCATCTTTACTAATACAAGCCTTGACTGCTTTTGATTGGCCACGTTTGGAGCATATACAAAATGTGCCCTTTAAATCAACAAATCCTGCTATGTAATACTGTCCAGTTACTTATTTGTGCTCTCAATAAATTAGTCCAATCTGTTTCTTCCAATTTCTCTGATAAAACAGAAAATCTCACAACAGAAAATCTCAGGTTTCTCTGCATGCCCTGTCCTCTTAACTCTTACCATCTTTTTGAAACAGCTATTCTTGAGCAGCTTCATACTCAGCCAGCCTTTTCTTCATTCCAGCCTCTGATCTTTTGCAGTTTTATCAGTTCACATGAACAGCTGGCTTATTCCATTATTTCCAGTATTCTGTTATTTGAGTTGATATACTCCTTCAATGTTTCATTTATTTTAATCAACTCTGAGCATATTTCACTTATTTTTTTTTCTAAGTTATTGGAAGTCATCTCTTGTACCAAAGCTGGAGCTTGAACTGCTTTTTGCTGAACAGTGCAGGTCAGGCTCCAGCAGTGTTTTCTCTTCTCTTTTTCTAGTTGATTTTCTTTCAGGCTCTCAAGGTTTCTTATTTGCTGGCATCCAGACAGTGTACTTACTAGTCAGTGACTGAATTTTACTAAAGCAGGCTAAATTACTAGCCCCTATCACTCAGCTTCTTTTTCACAATGGGAAAGCTGAAATGAAGCTGTTGATCAGTGTGCAGCCATCTTGTAAAAGCCTTACATTGAAAAGGTGGGTTTTAAGATGAAATTGTCTGATAGAATCTGCCCAATTACATCTGCACATTTATACACAATGATACAGCTCACAAAAGTGAAGAAATGAGCTCTATGTTTACAGCTGACTATAACGCAAAACTGATATGCAGTTGCATAGCAGACCGAGGAACTGGTAATAGAAATAAACACTGACATCGCCCATTTCTTAAACAAACACAGCTAAGCATTACCTTTCCTCTGAAATCGATGGCAGCTTCTCTGAATTGCTCCAAAATCTCATTGTGATGTTCAAGTGTCTTATTAATAAAAAGCAATAAGTGGTTCTTGACACGGGATCCAAAGATCTTTTCTGAATTCTAGAAACAAAAATTCTAGTTAGTTAAAATCATTGGAAGTAGTACAACAGAGCACAGTTAGAGCAGTACCTTCTAAAATACATTAAAATTCACACTCATGATTTTGAAGTATTATAGCAGTCGTCTTCAACACTTGGCAGAAGACCAGAAAGACAAGTATTTCTTATTTATACAGTGGTTAGAGACATTTATATAGTTTTACTTTGCAGATGTAAGAGTTGGTGTTATCTGTGAGTAAATGTAACTTTAACAACACACCTGAATGTATGTTAGGCAAGATGTAATCTTTACGAATCAGAAATAATAGGACTATTTCTAAATCACAGTGGTTTAGAGGTATGAATATGGTCATAGTCCCAGTGTGCACCAGTGAAACACTCATTCCATTTATCCCAGTTGTCCCTCCATAATCAACCCTTGGGGATGCTTCTATCATGTGACTTTACTGCATCCTTGTTCACTTTCTGCAGGGATTTAGGTTGCCAATTCAATGAATACTTGTTCAGTTGCTATTTTAATGGAAACACATGATCTAAAGTGATATTTACAAAGTGAAATTAAAATATGTTTTTGTGGCTGGTACTGAAGCCTCCTTGCATGGATCTGTACCACCTGCACCTTCTTATCATAATCAGTTCTGAGGTAATCGTAACTTGGGAGAAAGATGATTTCTCCAGCATGCAGCAACATTCAGTCAATGTGACATTACCCAGACTTACATTATCACACATTTGCTGCTTGCATGTGGTCATTCCATTTATATTTAGTGCATTGTAATCTTGCTGCTTTCGCCACTACTGGTTTCAGCTTGTCATCATTATTTCAGATATAAAAATACTTTTCTCATAAGTGCCAAACCTAACCTGCTCCTCAACTTCACAATATTTCTTTATGACATCTCCTTAAACAAAGTTATTTATTTCCTGTAGTTTGCCCTATAAGAAACTAGAAATGTCTTGTATCACCTTGCATTGCTATATTTCCTTTACATAGTGAGATTCTCTCATCCAGTCTGTACTGCATCTTTCTACATCTCATGTGTTCCTTTGTTTACTTATTTA
Organism: Protopterus annectens; assembly: GCF_019279795.1. Lineage (NCBI taxonomy): Eukaryota > Metazoa > Chordata > Ceratodontiformes > Protopteridae > Protopterus > Protopterus annectens. Next base: position 373,716,380 of record NC_056746.1, read on the forward strand.
TTTTATTTTTATGTATTACCTTTGTTGACAAAGGCTGCCGCGGTGGTGCAGCGGTAGCGTTGTTGCCACACAGCAAGAGGTTCTCCCGTTCAATTCTCGCGGGGAGTGCCTTCTGTGTGCAGTCTGCATGTCCTCCCCACAGTCGAGTGATGTTCCGAAAGACATGCGTGAATGGACATGCCTTTGTTGAAGGTTGAGCATTGAGCTGGCAACTCGGCACTGTAAAAACCTACTGCCAATCATTAGCAGACCAGAGTTCCGCTGTGGCGACCCCTAACCGGGAAAAGCCGAAAGACAAACAACAACAACCTTTGTTGACAAAGGAAGTCTGCCTGGGCTATTTTAAACCTCATTTCAACAGAGGGCAGGGAGAAAAGCTCAATGTGCCTACATTAATAAAACTACTTAGATTACAAACAAGTACAATGCAAGAATACTCGTAGGTATGTACATAAATTAGGCAAACATTCTTTAAGGAGGTAACAAGTGGTTATACAAGTATTAAAAGTTATGAAAGTAGGGAGAAAGTGAAGTAAAATTATAATAGTAGATTTGGTGCATAAAGACTAAGGTCAATTTAGATAGTCAGTATTGGATACTGTGTGATCAGAAGTACTATATAGTTAGTTGTTGAGTAATAAGAAAGGTAAACAAAACCAGGGGTAGGGTGGGTTGTGCCAAATTAGAGAGGATGAAAAGATGTCATCAGAGCTGTGTGAAGTTATAGAGGGTGAGATGAGACCAGGAAGAGAAGTTAGTTATAGTGACAGAGATGTGACTCTAATTTAAGGTAGAAGGAAAAAGGAGATGTGGGGTGAAAGTGTGAGGAAAGAAAGTAGGACAAAAGAAAGAGGATGAAATAACAACCCGAGGTGAACTAGGGTAGAAAAGGAAGACAGAGAGGAGCAGAAGGGGTTAGGTATGAGGCAGTAAGGAAAAAGGAAATCTTTGTGAGGAAAAGACTGACAGGACAGGGAGATGTTTGTGAAGGAAAAGGTAGAGGGTAGAGCTGGAGATAAGGTAAGATTTAGTGAGAAGAGTACAGGGTTGCAAGGTTGGCATAATGGTTAAGGTGTTTGCCTTCCAAACACAAGGTGCAGGGTTTGATTCTCACATACAGTAATTTGGCAGGCTTAAAATAGCCCTTAAAAAGCAGTTAGCCTCGTACTAATCTGTGCGGCTTGTTGGTCTATAGGTATGATTCTTGTTTCGGGTGTAAGAGGTCCCAGGTTCAAATCTTAGAAAAGGCATGTATTTAGAGTGGGAAGTTGGCATAATGGTTAACAGACACAAGGTACATAGTTTTACTCTCACGGGAGGTGTGAGGGTATGGGAAAGAAAGAGAGATTTGATAAGGTGCAATATTTATGCAAAGGTGAAAGCCAAATTAATTAACATAAAGAAGGCGGCCCCAAACATATTTGAAGAGAAATACAGGCAAAGGCATCCAGACATGGCAAATTTCAAAATAAAAATAATATCACAAAGACAGACTGTAGAAAAGAAGATTAGTAAAGAAGTAAAAAAAAATGGAACTTGAAGTTATGGGGTGCCTGTGAAGTGAAGGATTTGGTGTAGAAGGTCTAACACAGGTTGCATCACAGCATGATGGAACGAGTCCCAAAAGTAAGGAGAAACAGGAAAATCAGGAAACATCTGAAGAAGAATATGGACATGGTAATGAAAAAGAGATTTAACATGGTGTAATATTTACGCAAAGGAGAAAGCAAAACTAACCAAGACAAAAAGAACAGCACCGAAGATATTTGAAGAGAAATACAGACAAAGAAATCCAGACATGGAAAACTTTACAATACAAAAAATAAGAAGACAAAGGTAGAAAAGGAGATTAGTAATGGAGAAGTTAAAGAAATAGAAACTGAGGTTATGTAGTACCTCCGAAGTGAAGAATTCAGTGTAGAAAATCTAATTCCGAAAGAATAGGATAGAGCAATGGATTTCCAAATTAAGAGGAAAGCAGTGGAATGGGAAGCAATTGGTCAGGTGGCATATGAAGATATTTTGGAGCCTTCCACAGGAAACCAGTATAAACATTTACTTGAAGCTGGATAGCAAGGGAAGGAACAGGAAACTGTGGAAACTCTGATGCAGTCAATGTTGAGGAGTAATAGGCCAGTGAGTTCTCATATGACAGAGCAACGGATGGCACAAGATGAAATTGAGGAGAATGTGCCACAGGATGATGCAACAGAAATTAAGTATTTTATTTATTTATTTTACATTTGTTGACCAGGAATGTCTTGACTGAGCCGAAGCAGTTTTTCAGCAGAGGCCCAGGGAGAAAAGCTCCAGTTTATATTGATAAGTTTAGTTATTTATACAATAGTATAAAAAGTAGTCGCACATGTCAAGCTACTAGATAACAGCCACAAAAGTACTTAGTTTTACAACATTTTATAAATATTAGTTCATGTCAAACAAAAACAAACAGGAACACAGAAAAATTACACTGTGTATATATATATATATATATATATATATATATATATATATATATATATATATATACATACATATATATATATATATATATATATATGGGTCTACTACGGTTGATTGAAAACTCACTTGATTGAAAATGAAATTACTAGGACCACTTCACTAAAAACTCACTTGACTGAAACTCATATCGTTGAAAGTCATAAATGGCCTTTTCCCCACTGCAGTGCAACCCTGGAGTTAGTATATAAAGTAAGGGGGGTGTACGGGGCACAGACCCCCACATTGGGGGATGTTGGGGTCAAAGTCCGCCATATATCTTGGTTATATATTCTCTTTTGGAAACAGTTATTTTATTGCACTTGTAAGTATCACTGTGTATAGTTTAAAATGATTATAATATGTGGGGGGCTCTGCCCCCCACACCCCCCTTACTTTATATACTGACTCCAGGGTCACACTACAGTGGGGAAAAGGCCATTTATGACTTTCAACCAAATGAGTTTCAAAGAAATGAGTTTTCAGTGAAGTGAGCTTTCAGTGAAGTGGTCCTAGTAATTTAATTTTCAGTCAAGTGAGTTTTTAACCAACCATAGTAGACCCATATATATATATATATATATATATATATATATATATATATATATATATATATATCTTTTGTGGTCAATAGAACAGGAAAATAGTGAGGTATAAGAAAAAGAAGAGAAGTTGGTAAAATGAGTGTTTTCATGGAGGGTTGGAGCAGTGGCAGATCCATTGCCCTTTAAAATATTTTTTTAAGGTTAGTTTAAATTGTTTGGGATGTGTGAGTGTTCGGATTTCTAGGGTAGTCTGTTCTATGCAATGGAGGGGTTGTAGCTATATAGGTTGTATCCTGCTTTAGACTTGGGCTTATAGATATTTAATAGGTCTTGGGAAGATCTGCGGAGGTTTCTTGTAGGGTCATAGTGGGAGATGACAGAGTGTAAGGCCGGACAGTATGATGGCTGGTAAAGAACAGCATGTATGGTGTGAAGCTGGGAGAGGAGGAGGAGGTGGGGCAGTTCAAGCCAGTTCAAATATTTTAGAGAGCGAGAGAGTGGTGGAATTTATAGGATTGTTGAACTGCAAATCTAGCTATTTTGTGGTATGTAGACTCTAGTCTAGCAAGGAGAGAGGAGTTAAGGTTAGTGAGGATTTGTGAGTAGTAAGTTAAGCAGGTGAGAAGTTAAGCATGAGTGAGGGCAATTCCTGCTTCCTGGTGCAACATTTTTTATTTCTGTATAATAGAACTAATTTGAGGTGTGTTTTCCTAATACAATTATTTATGTGGAGTTCAAATTTTAATTGATCATCAATTGTAACGCCAAGGAGTTTTGTGCTAGATTCTACTACTAGGTCAATAAAAAACAAAAAGTCAGAAGTTTGATAAAAAAAATGAACACAATAATTAGGACTATCTGTAGAGATCCATGCAATATAACAGAAGTAAACAGGATATATTACTATGCAGCTAAATTAATAACTGATAAAGTTCTACCATAAGATCACAAGGTAGTGAGGGAAAGGAAGGGGAGAAATCAAACACCATCATAGAGTATCAAAAAGAGAAAACTATAAAGCAATTAAGACAAGAAGTGTCACTGTTAGAAGATTATAGAAGAGGAAACAGTTCAACAAAAATACTAAGAAAGATAGATGTCATTAAAGCAATGCACAGTATTAGAACAGACCAGGCTCTATCATGCACTATCGCAAATAACAAACTAACAATTTCAGCACAGGTGAAACAACTTAGAAGATACACAGATAAATAAAAAGGAAAAGTACAAAATAAGCAATTTATTGATGACCCAAAAAAAGTTTTATAGAGAATTGTAAAGCAAGGTAAAAGGAATTGAAAGATTACCAAATAAAGAAGAAATAGATACATTTTGGAGAGGTATCTATGAATATCCTGTGGAACATAACAAAGATGCTAAATGGATAGAAGAAGTAAAAGAAAGAACTGGAAGTTTAAAGGTACAGGATATGAAATGGGATGAAGTAACAGCCGGACTGAAACAGCCTCTGATTGGGAAAACCTAGGCTTAGATGCAGTACCTAACTTCTGGTTAAAAGTATTAACATCTTTGTATGAAGATTTAGCCATGAGTAAGAACTATTTATATGCACACCCTGAACAGACACCAACCTGGCTGACAACAGGAAAAACAATGCTCCTATTTAAGAGTGAACCTGCAAGCTACCCTAAAAAGTATAGACCAGCGCACACAAATAGTCCAAAAAGTAAATGAAGGCTCCACTCCCAAATAGACCTGAATGCTCTATTTAATTCAAAAGTACAAATACAGTCAGCGTTTTCGCCACACTAAAAAGGTAGCTTCATCAGAGGTACCTCTGATGAAGCTACCTTTTTAGTGTGGCGAAAACGCTGACTGTACTTGTACTTTTGAATTAAATAGAGCGTTCAGGTCTATTTGGGAGTGGAGCCTTCATTTACTTTTTGGACTATTTGTGTGCGCTGGTTTGTTGCTGTTTGGCTTTCACTAAAAAGTATAGACCGATAACTTGCCTTCTGACGGCATATAAACTACACACTGGAACCGATGCTGACAGAGTTTATAGTCATTTAGAAGAAAACTCAATTATGGCAATAGAACAAAAGGGCAATAAAAGAAAGTCATATGGAACAAAGGATCATTTGTTGTTAAATAAAGTCATAATGGAGAACTGTAAAAAGGGGAAGAATTTAAGTATGGCATAGATTGAATACAAAAAAAATCATTTGATAGTATCCCACATTCCATGGATAAAACAGTGCTGAAAAATTTTTAAGATATACCCTACACTGACTGACTACATTACAGTGACCATGAAACAGTGGTAGACTACTTTGAAATTAAGTCATAATAAAGGACACATTATTATTCCAGGGATAAAAATTCAAAAGGGGATATTCTAGGGTGACTCTTTGTCACCGCTGCTATTCTGCCCTGCCATTAACATTATGCTATTTAAGTGGCTGAAAAACACTGAAAACATGAGAGCATCATAGAAAATGATGACGTCTACATTACATGGGATCACCCATTACCAACATTTCAAAAGATAGAGGCTAGAAAACCAGATATAGTGGTCCATGAAAAGAAGACAAAAGTAGCATTGCTCACTGAAATCACCATACCCAGTGACTACAGTGTCTTGCATACAGAGAGATACAAAATCACAAAATATCAGGATCTGCAGGCAGAAACGAGAGCAATGTAGAAGAAAGATACCCAGACAATTCCAATAGTAGTAGGCGCAATGGGTCTTATAAAAAAGAATCTACAATTGTATTTAGATATGTCATCAATGCATGTGCGTCCATATAAATTGCAAAGGAGTCATTACTGGGCACATTGTGGATGCTGTGAAGAGCACTTCTGGCTGACATAAAATATTGAAACAATACTAATTTCATGAACTTTAATCATACTTTGACTTAAGAATGGGGTCCATCCCCGTCATGGTATTAGAAACCCAGAAGACTTGTAGAAATTTTTAAAAAAGGGGGTATAAGGCAGGAAATGTGGAATATGCATAAATATATTTGCATGTATAGAAAATTTCTGGAACAACCTAATATTGCTCAGGATCAAACGCAGGAATGGTTAAGGAGAGGCAAATTCAAACCATAGGATGAAAGGTTAATATTGGTGGCCCAAGATAGTGGACTACATACATGTTCAGTTACAAAAGTCCATTGAACATGTGGGCGAAACATACAAATGTAGGTTTTGTAAAACAGAATTGGAAACAGTTGCACACCTTGTTGCTGGTTGTAACATACTAATGGCAGAAGGACTGTATACTGAAAGGCATAATAATGTGGCGAGACTGTTACACTGGGGATTGTGTAAACATTATAATACTGAAGTAGCTGAAAAACACTTGAAACATGAGCCACAAACCATCGTTGAAAATGGTGGTCTACATCACATGGGATCACCCATTACCAACAGTTCAAAAGATAGATGCGAGAAAACCAGATATAGTGGTCCATGAAAAGAAGACAAAAGTAACATTGATCAGTGAAATCCCTACTTCCATTGACTACATTGTCTTGCATACAGAGACACAAAAAGTCATAAAATATCAGGATTTGCAGGCAGAAACAAGAGCAATGTGGAAGAAAGATACCCAGACAGTTCCATTAGCAGTGGGAGTAACGGGTCTTATAAAAAGAATCTACAATCATATTTAGATATGTTACCGACACATGTAACTCTGTATGAATTGCAGAAGGAGTCATTACTAGGCACATTGCGGGTGCAGCGAAGAGCACTTCTGGCTGACATCAAAGATTGAAACAATACTAATTTCATGAACTTTAATCATACTTTGACTTAGGAATGGGGTCCATTCCCATCATGGTATTAGAAACCAAAAAGATTTGGAGTAATTAAAAAGGTGTAATTGGCTAGGCTTAAAATGGCCCACAGGGGCACTTAGCCTAGTACTAATCTAGGGACCTATTTAGAGTACTTATCCTGGATGTAGCGAGGAGCATTGCCAGAAATTATTTGTGTTGCTTTAGGGCCTGCTTAAAACTATTCAGTTTGCCAATTTATTTGAGAGGCACTATGCTTCAGAGTTTTGATGCATAATTTGAACATAGAGTATCTTGCAGAGTGTTAGATTTGGTGACATTGAGTAAGGATTTGCTAGTTGAGAAGATATCTCTGTGTAGAGCGTAGAGTTGGAGAGAACTGTTTAGAGTGGGGCAGTTCACTAGTTTGTATATAAGTTTGTGAGCTGTTAGTAACTGATTGTAGGATAGACAGTTAGGTGGTTCTAGCCATTCCAAGTGTTTTAGTGCCTGATAGTGGTGGGATGTATGGGGAAGATTTGCTTTGAATTTTGAAATTTTGTTGCAGCAACAGATGAGTTTGTTTTTAAAGGTAGTATGTAGATGTGTAAGGATGGGGGATATATGAAGAATTTGGGCAAGGTGTGTTGATGCTATGGTTCTCCTAGAAGAGTCAGTGAGAAAAAAGGTTTAGTATGTTAGAGTTTTGTTTTCTTATGACTGTGGAAGTGTTAAATGTGTTGGTTGTATTTTAGGTTATCTATAGTGACACCAAGAAGTTTTGTTTGAGCAATGTTTGGGTTATGTTAAGCATATGATTTAGTAGTTAAGTAATGGATAATTATGTTTTATTTACTCTGATGAAATCTCTAGATGAGGCGAACATGCTTACATTGATTGAATAATTTTTTTTTTTTAGTTTGGTTGTTTTATTTTAAATTTACACTTTTTACAACTATCATATGTTCATTTGATTTGAGTGATTTTTATTTTATTGCCACTATGGACAGTTTTGGCAGCCAGAATGACAGAACAGATAATTCCAGTTTCTTGTTTTTTCCTTCAGGGTTTACTCTGCACGATACCCCTGGTGGTTCGCTTTTGGATAATCGAGAAGGTTTGGTGACTACAGTGACTTTAGCAACTAGTATACCTGCCTCACACAATAAAGATAAGGTAGCTGTGGAGAATATGCTATCTAGTTGTTTTTCATGGACTATGAATCTGTTCCTTACTGAGAGTTCTCTTGGGGTGGTTGTTAGGGACATAAGTTGGTAACTGCATTCAATGACTTGAGAAAAGTTTAATTAGATTGAAATGCACTGAATGGGATGTTTTGTTTTTTGAAAGCAGTTTATCAGTACAATGAGTGCATAGAATGCTAGCAGGAGTGAATTATCCCAATGAGTTTATTCAGGTTTGCATTTCTATCAATCAGAAAGCTAGCTTGCAAAACTTAGAACTGTTTCTTAATTTCAATAAAAGCAGTATGCAGGACTTAAAGATATATATTAGGAGCAGTATGAATTTTTGAAGAAAATCTTATCAATTTATAATTTTGAAGCTAGGTTGGCCACGGTGTTAGAAAGAGTGCATAAAGAAAATTATGCTTTGAAGACTAGAAAAGTTAAAAAGTTTGAGAGGGTTACAGAGAGTATGAACAAGAGATAGTGTATCCCTTTAAGGAAGGATTTTAAACAACTACAGAACCAATGGGAGAAGGAGGGGAAAAAGGTGGCCAAGCAATGTCTAGTTGTGACATGTTTCCGGTTATATCTCTGAAGACTTCATTACAGGAGAAGATGGGCAGCACTTGAGAAAAGTGGAAAGAATTGCAGATATAAATTGCAATTACAATCAGTCTAATAGCAACAATTCACCTGAGAAATTGAATAATTATAATTCAAATTATCGCAAACCCAATAAATCTGGCAATTGGGTTTTTCATTCAGTGGAGATTTATCAGGATTTGGGAACTGGTAAACGGACTTGGGCACAGGTAGCGGCCACAAAGCCATAGTGAACTGGGCAATGGAAAAAGTTCAACAGAAGCTGAAACAAGGGAATACATTATTAAATAAAGGTACTTTTTCTAATGTTAACCTAGTAATTTTTCTGTTATTGATTATGTGAAAGATTTTAATTTGAGAGTTGATGCTAAAGATGAGTGAGATTGTTAAGAATATTGTTGGCAAATAATGTTGGATGCTTGCAACAGTCTAAGGCTTAATGACAATGAAAACTTTAAAGTTTATTTAAAAAGGAGATGACTTAAGAATTACAGCCTTGTAACTGTTTCTACAGTGGTGTTGTTAGCTGAGAGAGTTTTTAAAGATTGTTCCTGTTCTAATATATATTTTGGTGTGAAGAGCATTAGTTTTTCTCTCTTAGGATTTAACAATAAGTTATAGTTACCTTTATGAATCACAGTCTAATCTGCCTGCCCCATGCATGTGTTTCTTTCACTGTAAGCTTTCCATAACAAACATGGTACAAGCAGTGGTTTCCTTCAACTAAAAAAAGCTAGCATTAAGGCAATTCCTTTATTTTTGCTGGTAACAATTAATGTGCTCCCTGACATTACTGACAACTCCGATACATTTTTTTCACTTTAAAAAGAATAAACAGAAAAGCTACACATGATAACCCATAATGTTGCTTTAATATTACCCAGCTGCATTCTGTAGTTGGTGCCTGGATTACTGTGCCTTCTATACATGATTTGATAGTCTCTACCACTGAATACAAATTGTTATACTTTTGTTTAAGAAGGTATTTACAGATTCCTCAATTTCTCTTTTTCTCAATGGTATGTCTTTTTATTGTCAACGTCTAAGGAAATACTCCACGTTCTGGATTTTCATAAATATCAGTTATGGAAACACTGAAGATGATGGGTCACAACAATGAAACCAGAAGCCAACATGAAGGTTTGGGCATGCTTGATACAAAGGAAGCTCAACTCACTGAATCTTATTTCATCAACCACTATTTTCTGAACTGACATATCACTGAAGCACATGCGCATTGATATGTTGAAAAATCCCCATTAATGAACATAGATTACTTCTTCTCTCATACAAACTTTTGCAGCATTCAGAAAACTGCTTTCATTGAGGACAAGTCCTCCTTGCATACCCAGTGTTGGGGTCTTTGCCCCCGCACCTACTAGTTTATAACAATTGTAAGATTGCAACGACTAAGAAAAGAGGGAATTCCTGGTATTACTCTATTTCTTGAGGATTTGCAATTTTAGATCCATTGTATATAAGTAGGGAGTATAGGGTAAAACCACCCACCTCGGGGATGCAGGAGTGTCTGCCCCCCTGTAAAAATGCAGTGGTACTTACTTGCTGTACTTTGGTAGTGCTCACATTAGGACTATAGGGTAATGAAAGAAATATCACTAATTAAAAATGTGAAGTTATTTACTTCTGTGCTGACGGTTGTTGAGATCCCACTAGAATATTGTGCCCAGTTCTGGACAATACACATCTGCTTTTTTTCAACTGACAGAATAGAAGCTGTATAGCAGAATTTTACTGACCTGTATCAGAAGACATATGAAGAGACTAAAGAACTTAATATGTACATCTGTGGAAGAATGGGGCCGGGGGTCTGTGAACATGATGGAAACATTTAGGTATCTGAAGGAATTTAACAGTGTCTAACATAGCAGTATTTCACAGAGGAGGAGAGAGATATGGAGATATTCAAAAGAATACGCAAGTGAAAATAGGAGAAATCAGGGGTGATATCAGGAAGGGTTTTTATATACACAGAGTGGTAAAAGCATGAAATAAGTTAACTGAGGGGTTATGGAATCAAAAACTGAAACATAATTCAAAATAGACTGATGAAATAATATGTCTCTAGTGGGATACTGGGTAAAATGAGTTATTGGTTAATGAGGATCTGCAACTTATCAATATTATCAGAAAATGTGCAGATTAAGTGGGTCTAGCAGACTTTGTCTGCCAAAAGCTCTTATTTAACGTATATAACATTTGTTAACAGCATAATTCTACAGAGTTAAAGCTAGTAGATGAACATGCTCTACCGCTGTGAATCAGTCAAAAATCCTTTATCTCCACACTGAAAACACGACTGACCTACAGCAAAAAAAAAAAAAAAAAATCCTTCTATCACCTTTCTTAAAATGTGCTGCTCTGTGAGTATACCATAAATGTTCTTTGCTACCTCTGTCCTCCCATGTAAAGGTACACCTCTTCTTATATATGTTATAGTTGATTATCTAAGCTTACATCAACATTTTGTATTTATTGATATCCAAATCAGAAATCACAACAGGTCGAAAATATTAATATCGATGCAGTACTATGCATGCTTCCTCCATACTCCCTGCTAATTACATATATACTAACTCTGAGATCACACAAAATCAGGGAAAGGGTATATTCCCAAGCCCAGAAAATTATTTGATCTCACATACCTTCTGACCATCTGTTAACTGACCAAAAGTGGATGAGTGAACAGATGACCAAATATACAGTCAAATGAAACATCTGCACTTGTTATAGGTATACGTACAGCACATTTTTGAACAAATTGGTTAAATTTTCCTTTTGTATCTATTTGTAAATGACAATTTTTGGCAGTAAATGAGAAAATAATTATCTTATTCCATCATTAGTAGCCGCGTTAATGGCCCTATATCAACAAGTTAATGTAATTTTATAAATAATTTGTACCCCAAGGTGCCAGAACCAGATATTTGTCCTGCAATATGGTGTCATTTTACATTTCCTTCACTGACTTGCTACCATCACACAGAACTGTAGTGCTGTGAGTCCAGTTATGCTCTGAATGGCTCTCAATGTAGTCATCAATTCATTTTTAAATGGCATCATTCAATTTTTTTTATTTAGTGCAAACTGTCATACAGTGGTATGATTCTTTCATTGTTTTAACAACTAACAGTAATTAATTTACTTGCATGCAGGACGCTGGTATGCACTCATTCACTCAGTCAGCCACAGCAGTGACTTTCCTTTGCCAAACATTAAAATCAATCACTGCTTCTTGATTATTCAAGCATGGTAGTGCTTCCTCACAACTCCAGAGCTTAAGGTTCACTATGGCCCACAGGTCAATTTCTGAGTGGAATTTGTACATTTGTTCCTTCGCCGAATGGGTGTTATTAGCTACTCTAGTTTCCTTACACCTCTAAAAACATGCTGATTGACTGGCTATTATAAATGATCCCTCAGTATTTAATTTTTCCTTGATCTTGTGACCCTGGTCATGGCTAAAAAGGATCCATACTAATCAATATCAACTAGCCCAGTTAAGAACTGAAAAATGAAGGTCTGTGCCAAAACTTGCAACTGACAAAAAAAAAAAAAAAAAACACAGCATTGGTTTACAGAATTTCAGTTCTCTGGACAGATTTATTCTTCAAATGTACCTTTCTGTATACATATGTTTTGCCCCTCATACCTTCTGACCATTAAGTCTCTTCCTTTTGCTTGCCATTCTTACCCAGGTGCCAGGGCAACTAATGAGCAATAAATGGTCTATCCTACATGTAGCCATGAAGAGTAGATACTTTTTTTCTGTTGACCTACATCTTGGTCCTTGCAGCAGCCTGACATAGGTGAACTCCCACAATACCCCAATGGAACAAGTACACTTCCATCAACTTGCAGTATAGTGGTTACTGTGTTAAGCACAATTTTGGAAGCACAGACATTGTGGCCCATTGTGCTGCATGATGAATCTCCTGTCTCTAGTAGAAATCAGTTGTGCAGCAGGCTAAGCTGTCTGCCTTCTTCTTTTATTGTTTTTTTCTAGCAGTCTGGTTATTTATCATTTTCAGGTCTTCTGGGTCACAGTCAGGACATCACCCATCTATACCAAACAGCTAACATTTACTGTATAAAATTCTAGGCATGGTATGTTTGTTTGGATCACTTCCTTTTCTGCTCAACAACAAAACAGAGCCTTCATGTCCAATATATACATTTGTTCACTTGAGTAAGGTAATCAGCTTGACAGTGTATTTAAGCACTATCATGCTATGACTGGGTAGTGTTTTTACTATAATCTCATTTTACAGTGATCTCAGAATGTAAGATATCAATTACTTCAAAGCTAGTTCCTACATATCCCAAGCCACATAGCCAACAATTTTCTATCAGCATACTTACCTATTATGGTGCCCACATTCTCCATCAGTAGCTGCTTAGCAGTATAAAAACCCTGATTCTCTAGGCTAGAGAGGGCAGCTGTACTGCTGCTTCGCTGTTCTTTTTAATTATGTCTGGGTTGTAGCAGGCATGGATAGACACCCTTCAGCAAAGTCAATAAGCCATTTCCAGTCAAGGGAATGTCAAACGTAGCAGGAATCAAAACTGTTGGATGGGGATGGAGGTTGAAACGTGCGCTACATGGATGCTGTACCTTCCTATAGCATCAGAAAATAAGTACACCAATTCCTTCGCTTTTGCACCTTGGGGTAAACTGCAAGTTAACCTAGAGGCTGTAACCTTGGCCTAGATCTAATTAACATCTGAGAAGCTCTTCCATCCATATCATCATTCTGTATTCTTGCATTTGGAATCATTACTATCATTTGAAATAAGGCCGTGAGCAATCATATTCCCTGAATATTAATTTAAATGAGTAACAGGTAAGTACACTGCTCACCTTCTATTTCTGATTGTAATCCTTATTAATCATAATGTTCTCAGTGGACACCTGAGACTACTTTTTCCCCACTTCATTAATTTATGCTTCTAAAACAACATTTATTTTGAATGTACAAGGCCTCAAAGGCTCAGTCATTTTTTTTTTCAGATTCTTATAAAGCAAGGTAAATGTATTTTCTGCAGGACTAGAACTCACAACCTCACTTTTTTAAGCACACAGTTGTTTATGGCAGCTTCACTAGAAAATTCAGTGTATAATAAAGAAAAAGATAAAGCTGTAGGATTTATCACCTGTTCTGAAAATTCTGTTACCAGCTCCAAAGAATTAATTTGGATAAATTTGGAAAGTTCCATCTTATCCAGTCCAGTATCTTCATCAACTTCATGATCAGCCCGCTTATCATCAAACTAAAAACAAGAAGCAAAACATATTTGAATCACTGATGACCCATAGTCATGCCTTATTTTAAATTGCTTCATTTTGGAAAGGTAAGATGGCTAAAATTAACTGATATGAAAGCATTTGTTTATTTTGAAAAACATTTCAACTTATGCATTCTAAAAATGTACGATTTGTTGCACTTCACGCTGAGCATTAATACCACCTGCAGATGTTATTTTTTACAGAAACTTGTAACGATTTTAAACATAAATGCAGCAAGGCATTAAACTCCACTAAGGAAAATGAACAAAAAGAAAAAAAGATGTATATAATTATACACCTGTAACTGTGCTAAAATCATCAGTTGTAGTTATGTAGTTCTTATAATTATTAGAATGCTATATGGCATTGATGGTAACACAAAGAGAAAATAAAAATCAGAAATTACATGTACTTCTCCTTATCTGTGAAATGTCTTCAGCCTGCTCATCATATGATACTAATCAACAAATGTGCATCAGTGAGTTAGACAACACACCAGGAAAAATTATTTGGGCTCACAGTGGAATCCTAATTACTTGTCTGTCACTGGGGTGAGCAGATGGAAGATGGAATACATTACCTATTGGTCAACGATAACCAGAACTTCCTCATTTAGCGATGTCACCTGGGGGATATCAAGTGAAAGAAAATATCTATAAGCTGAAAATGCTGAATTCACATCCCTGCAAACATGACTATCCTGGATAAAAGGACCCAGGATGCGGCAACCATAGAATACATATGCTTCTACCCACCTTTGACACCATTTGGACACAGGCAATGTGGGGTGGCAGCTAATAACAAAAATGTATTTTCAACCTAGTAGTGAAAAAAAGCAGCTAGTTAGTGACCCCCCCCCCAAATTAATAACTTCCAACGTGTGGAACTTGAAAACAAAATGAGTGAGCAGAGCAAAAAGTCTTGAGTACTCATTACTAGGTAACTGTAAGACCCATTCCTACTCTGGGAAAAAATAAGTGGAGATGGGGCCTCATAATTAAGCAGATACTTATAATACTGAGAAACTAACTTTTGGAGATCACGCAGCAACATATTTCCTGGGCAACCATTTGGATCAGAATATGAACATTTTCCCGCTTCTGTACTCATATGCAATCTTGTGCAGACATAAAAGCTTTGCACTGGCATTAATTTAAATTAAGACTCCATTAAACCTATAGTGTTCATAAGAGTATTACAGGTTGCATCCTAAGATGGGTCCTCAAGCAACTGAGGCCAACATGTAAGATCTTCTTTAACCACCAAACAAGCAAGTAACTGAACTACCTTAAATATGCAGCCTTCTGAACAGGAAGGACACTCCTAAGAAGGGGCTACCTTCTCTTGGTCATTAGCCTCCTAACTTGCATAAGTATAGGGTGCACTTTTACCTCTGATTAGAGTGAAGACAAGTCCATCTAGACAAACCATATTAGGAAGTAAAGTAGCATGTCCATTTAAAGGCCGTCCAAAAAAAAAAAAAATGTTTTCTGCTATGCAGCTTAGCAGAGGGAGAGCAAGTTTGGTAAATTTAAGTTCAGTAAAGTGCAACAGCAGACAGTAAATCCACAGACATCCAGCTTCATGCAGCATTCTCAGGGGTCTAAGAAGCAATGAGAGAAGCTGCCATTCCAGAAGCAGGACCTTATCTTAGAATTCAACATGGGAATCAGAACTAGAGCTGGGTGCGACAGAAAGATCAAACAGAAAGAAATTTGTAGGATATTGCTTTCTTGTTGTTTGCTGTAGAGAAAACAACATAACTTTCAAATCCTGATTTTTTTGGTCATTTTTTCTCATAAGGGGACCAAAGTTATGTCCTCAGACAGTGGATATAAGTGAATCACCGTTGCTGTTGCTTAACCATTGTTAATTACTGACTGATCTGGGATGGCAGGAGCACTGTCACACGATGTATTGTATTTACTGAAATTAGTATAAAGCTATAATTATTATGGCTTATTTTTTATGTGTGCGTGTGTGTGTATATATGGAATGAGTTGCAGCATACTGAAGAGTAAGACGTTAGCTATAACTCTTTTTACTTTCCATCACAATCAGACATCAGCATTCTGCATAGTAAGTGGCTGTGTTTTGTGGTCTGGGCAGGATATGTGTCAAAGCAAATGATCATTGGCACAATAGTGCAGCGAGCAACATTGCCATCTCACAGCACATGGCTCTCTGGTTGAGTTCTTGGCTTTGGTTCCTTCTGTGTGTGTTTATGCAGATGCTCTGGTTTCTTCCAATACCCCAAAGACATGCTGTAGCTGAACTGGTATTCCTCCAAGATGCCTGTTGGTAGGTTAGTAGTATGCATTTGTGTGTGCATGTGTGTGCATGTGTGTGTGTCTGTGCACGAGAGAGAAAAAAATAATACCACAGATTTTTTTTATACACTGACATGTGCAATATTGGTGGACACATACATAACTCTTTCAAATAGCAGTAGTACAGTAAATAAGTCACTATCTTTCAAAAATAAGGCACACAATACATCACAGACCATTTAGACCCTCAGCGTATCTGGGGATGTGGTAGCTCCATGACCCTGATTGTACAAGTGGATTTTGACACAGGTTTAGTACCCTTGAACACCCTCATCTAAAAATGGCCCTGTTAGGGGTGTGTGCAGATGGTTGCTAAAGTGTGTTTGGGGGGATGGTACGGTCATTATTTGTTTAACTTTCCTCACAATTAACCCTCAGAGGTGTGCATAGAAGTTCGGAATACTTGTCTAAGGACAATGTACTCCTTAGGAAGAAGCATCTGGAATGCATTGCTGTGATATTTATATTTTCATTTTCTTCACAATCAGAAATCAGATGTGTATGCATATGGTTATCTTTTCAGAGTAGTGGTAAGGGTGTATGTTTTGCACGTATGTCTGACAACAAGAAGGTCAAAATACGTTACAGTGTTTTGTTTGTTCTTTCACTTTTGTCTCATTCTGACATCAGATTCATACATAAAACAGTGATGGTGAACCTTTTGGGCTTGGCATGTCAAAAATTTGGAAAATGCCTATCTACACTCTGCTGGCATGTCACCCCCCCCCCCAACAAAACAGAAACAATTCTTTACATATTCATTTATTTACAAAAAATACAGTCCAATCATGTGTGCAGGTCTATATTATGAGAGTGAAAATACTATTAAGTGAATACTAAAACACGACGCCTATTGCACGAACAGCGGATATCCCGAATGCACTAAACCGCAAAATTTTAAAGGTGGAACTGTCATACTTGGCCAACCCTACCACCTGCTACATACTACCTACCCAAACAAAATAAATTAAGCCCATACATACACTAACCAAACCCTACTTCTAACCCTAAAGTAAAGCAGACACCCTACTTCTAACTCTACACTAAACCCCACTTACACAACTATCTATGCACTATCTATGCACTAATGTAATTAACTAAAATAGCCACCAGATGGCAATGTATCCCCACATTTTATATGTATTTTTTATGTTAACAAGTAAATGGCAATTTTTAAAGTATATATTTCTTATCTTTTTAAAATCATGTATAGATACTTCATAAACTGAATTTTATTGTTGTGTAATTATATGTTTTTATATGTTTATACATTATTAATATTTAAGAATTGTATATGAAAGTACTAGTGAAAAGTGGAGATTGAATCTTTAATAGTACTCAATTGGTTTAAACTGCAAATTTATTGGTGGTTTCAAACACAGATAGTGTTAACCCATTGGTCCCTGTTAATTTAATTTTATATAAATATTAGGTACACATGTCATACACTGGTCATCGGATGAAGTCTAGTTTAATAAGATGAAAACGCATGCATTTGGAGAGAAAGCGTTCATGTTCTAACTGTCTCTGTGTCCGTGTTCATTTTATGTGGATTAATTAAAACTTTTAATATTCTCTGTTTGAGTCTCCGCTCCGTGTTTTAACACTTCTTCTTTTGGATTTACAAGTTTACTTGGTGCAGTTCCACTTTTTCTTGGTTTTGGTTTTCGTAGTGGAACGGAGATGGAGAAACAAACACTTCCTGATCCAAAGGGGCAGGACGAACTAGGCCAATCGCGTAAGTTGATTGGCCAGCTTACCGAAGTGATTGATTTATTAAACCCGCTTAGCCAATCGTTGGTGGGGATTTATAGTAACCTAGCCATACAACGTTCTTCAGGAACCGAAGAGTTTGGATAACAGAGATACGCTGTATATACCAGGTGTTTTCAACGATGCCGGCGACCCTATTGAAGTTAATGGAGGAAGTTTTAATGCCGCATCCACCCCCAACATTTTTAAAGTAATGGATAAAGGAACTTGTTCTAATAAAGGCCCGAGCATCGAACCGGGTCAGAAATCACCTCATGATACGGCTATGGTCTCAGGTACTGTAAAACCTAACACTGTTAAAGAAACAAAAGAATGGCTATGGACTAAATATATTTTTAAAATAGATGGTAATGGCATTAAACAACCTGCCTTAAATGATTCCTACCATATAAAACTGGATAAATTAGCTAAACTAATGTTTAAATACAGGACATTGGATATAGAAAATGAATATTTAAAGGAATGTATATCCAGGGAAATAGTCCCAAAGGGACTTCGTGTTTATAAGTTTCCCAATAATGTGGTTATGGGTTCTCTATTCCATAATGAGCTCATTGACGTTTTTAATAAGTGTGGACTGGATGTTTTGAGACTTATTATTAGAGAAAACATAAGGTGTCAAGATGTAATACAGAAAGACATAGAAGAATTAGACCAGTGTATTAAAGATGACTTGATTTTTACCATTAAAGAAGAGAAAGATAAATATTTTAATATTAGAAAAGACAGTGACAATAAAAGTGAGGATTTGGTGCATAGAAAACTAAAGAAATTAGAAAGAGATATTAAGGAATATGATATTAACAATAGTTACCCCAAACCCTCACAGAGATATTTTAAGCAAAGTAATGAAAACAGGCGGAATTATGAAGTATCTATTCCGGAGAATGATGGGAATGAAAGGCACTACCAGGAAGAAGGTGAACAGGACTATGATCAAGCCTTTCCGCCCTTGTGGAGATCTGAAAGGCTGATGAACAAGCAGGGTCCCCCACAGTCAAATTTTCAGTGGAGGGGGGGAGAAGGGGGAGGGGGAGATTTTAATTGATACCTACCTTACCACAAGTTACAACAATGAGATTATAGTGGATGGAATTAAAAATACATATAATCATTTTTCTATCTATAATTTTAGTAATATAGAAATAGAGAAAGAACATTTTGGACTATTCTCCAAGGGTTTAAAATTCATCCCATATAAAAAAGGAGATATTACCAAAACGTTGTTTGATATTAAATTGTTTTTAAGAAAAGTCAACTTGAGTATCATGTTCCCTATGGATAAAACAATTAAAAACACAGAATTAAAACGTAAGACTATTTACAACCCCCCCCGCCCCCTTACACCCTCAGTTAAAAAATCTGGAAAAAATTATGGAAAAAGAGGTGAGAAAAGAACATACAAATATTAAATATAAGGTTAATTTAAGTAACAAAGAAAGAGAATTATTGTATGAAATGAAGGGAAACACCAACATTAGAGTGATGAAATCAGATAAAGGAGGAGGGGTGGTGATCATGGACAATATACATTATGAAAGTAAGATGAACATGATACTATGGGATGACCTGAGATACTCCAGTGTTTCAAAAAATGAGGTTAACATAGCCTATAATAAAATAGACATGGGATTAATGGATATGTTACATGAGGAATTTATAGACTACAATACATATATGTATCTAAAAGTTGACAAACCAAGAATTCCTACAATATTCGGCATTCCTAAGATACATAAATGTGAAAGTGATCCACCATTAAGACCCATTGTATCTGCAGAAGGATCAAAAACTTATTCCTTGGCTAAATATGTGGATACAAAACTAAAAGGTTTATGGGTAGGAAGAAAATTTATACTAAAAGATTCCTGGGACCTCCTAAGAGAAATTTCTGATGATTTACACCATGAGAATTTACTATTTATAACTATAGATATTGTAGACTTATTTTCCTCTATACCTTACAATAACGGTATGGAAATGTTTGAGGAAATAGTCTATGAAGACCAGGGTTTAACACAAAATGAAAAACTAGTAAACGTCTGGTTAATGGACATGATCTTGAAAAATAATTTCCTATATTTTAATGGGGAATTTTTTCAACAGATTCAAGGGGTTGCAATGGGAGCAGCTTGTGCCCCAACCTATGCTAATTTAGTCTTGGCGAAATGGGAAGAGAAATATATACTAAATACTGAATTTAATACCTGCTGGACACTCTACTGTAGGTTTCTGGACAATATAGTTATTTTTTGGAAAGCAGGTAAAGACAAATTTGATGAATTTATGATTTATATGAACAACACTACCAATTTTTTAAAGTTTACACATAAAATTTCAGATTACAGTTTGCAGTATTTGGATATAGAGATATATAAGTTGGAGAAAAAATTTGAAACAAAGATATTTAGAAAATCCACCTTTTGTAATTCCTTCCTACATTACAAGAGTGCACACCCCCTGCATTGTAAGAAAAATATTGTTAAGGGGAAATTTGTGAGGGGGTGTTGTATGACTAGCTCTGACAATGACTTTATAGTGGAATGTGATTTATTGGAGAAAATGTTCCTAGAAAGAGGCTACCCCTTAAATCTTATCAGAAATATGAGAGAGGAGGTAGAAAAAGGAAGAAGTAACAAATTTAAACCCATTCAAAACTGTAGTGAACAAACTAATGGGGGCAACGTAAACAAAGAAAACACTAGAGATGATTATCAACAAGCTCTGATTTTGGAATACAATGTTTTAAATAACAATATTAAAAGATTTTTTTAAAGGAATGGGAGAGATTTGTTTCCCTTACAGACTTGGAGAATATAACTAAAATCTCACACAAAGTGGTATATAAAAATTCACAATGTATCAGAACTATATTAGAAAACAAACATAAAGTCAACACCAACAAGAATAAGTTAGGTACATACAAATGTGGTCATTGCACACAATGTAGATATATCATGAATACGGATAGATACTACCTGGAAAGTAGGAATAGGTGGATTAATAGTTTTGATTACTACAACTGTGATTCCAAGGGAATAATCTATTTAGCCATCTGTTTAGTTTGTAAGTCCTTCTATGTAGGGAAGACTGAAAGAATGTTAAAAAAAAAGGATTTACGAACATACTTATGATATAACAGTGGGCAAGGACACTAATGCCTTGTTCAAGCACTCAAAAGGTTTGGTTGAAATCAAAATTTTCTTTTTTGATATTGGAACAAGTCAAAAATGATATCAGGGGAGGCCCATGGGAGGAAAAGATTGAATTCAGGGAGTTATGGTGGCAAGTGACCCTTGAGGCAGGAAACCCCCCTGGTTTGAATGACTTATGTATCAATATTACCATTATTAAAATTAAGATCAGCTAAGCTTTGAAATGTATAGCCACCAGATGGCAATGTATCCCCACATTTTATATGTATTTTTATGTTAACAACAAGTAAATGGCAATTTTTAAAGTAAATATTTCTTATCTTTTTAAAATCATGCACAGATACTTCATAAACTGAATTTTATTGTTGTGTAATTATATGTTTTTATATGTTTATACATTATTAATATTTAAGAATTGTATATGAAAGTACTAGTGAAAAGTGGAGATTGAATCTTTAATAGTAAATTGGTTTAAAATGCAAATTTATTGGTGGTTTCAAACACAGATAGTGTTAACCCATTAGTCCATGTTAATTTAATTTTATATAAATATTAGGTACACATGTCATACACTGGTCATCTGATGAAGTCTAGTTTAATAAGTCAAAAACGCATGTATTTGGAGAGAAAGCGTTCATGTTCTGTCTCTGTGCCCGTGTTTGTACTATGTGGATTAATTAAAACTTTTAATATTCTGTTTGAGTCTCCGCTCCGTGTTTTAGCACTTCTTCTTTTGTTTTTACAAGTTTACTTGGTGCAGTTCCACTTTTTCTTGGTTATCTATGCACTATCCTTAACCCCTCCCTAACCCTAAGGTCCGTAACTACCGCACACTTCCCCTACATACATATATCCAAACAAAATAAATAATCCACATGCATACATTTAACAAAACCCTACTTCTAGCCCTACACTAAACCCCACATACACAACTATCGATGGACTATCCTTAACCCCTCCCTAACCCTAAGTTCTGTAACTACTGCACACTTCCCCTACGAAAATATACACAAACAAAATAAATAATCCACATGCATACATTTAACAAAATTCTACATCTAACCCTACACTAAATCTAACATACATAACCTATCTATGCACTTACCTTAACCCGCACCCTAACCCTAAAGTCCGTAACTATCCAACACTTACCTTATACCACTATTCCGCAGACGGGCCAACCATGGTAATTCGCATTTCCGAAATCGCGGTTTTGTACTTTCGCTATTAGTCCATTTCGCACGATACGTGTCAACGTTTACGGATTCACGTAAATGGACTTTTGCTGAACTAATATAGACCCATGTGTGCTGCTATGTATTATTTAAGTAAAAGAAAAATCAGTGACTTACAGTAGAGAGAAGGATATGTGCACTGATAACCGGACTTAAAATACTGCACCAAAAAAATTACCCTACTTTTAATAATAATTTTGAATTGAACTGAAAAAAATATGGAACACATTGCATTTTATTTCACTAACATCAATTAATGATTTTTTTTTTCTGAGTTTTAGTAGATAAGTGCAGGGTCACATATTTCTTGTATTTTTGTTAGATTTGGCAATTCGGGTGTTGGTGAACCAGTGGCATAGCTAGAGTTTGTATCACCTGGGGCTGACTGAATTTGACTTCCTCCCTCACAATATAAAATATTATACACATCATAGTCATACAAAAAGTGAAAAGGACGGTACTCACAGCCATCGTTAAAAGCGATGCCTCACCTTTGATACTGGAGTTGCAATCCACAAACTTGTTTGTCCAAATATGCAAAAGCATTTCCCTGACAAACTAATTAATTATTTTCCCCAGCAGCCCTATCATTAGTTCCTATTGTGCGTGCACAAGCACTAAAATTCCACAATAAATTATTTTGTCCAGTGTCACTTCAGCAGTCTGACCATGTATGCGCAAGTACTTTCCTGATACACAAATTAATTATTTCCCCAAGTGGCATCTTCATTAGTATGTCCAGGTACACACAAGCACCAAAATAAAACAATTCCCAAAGAGACCTCTTTAGTAAAATGTCCAGCTATAGTATGCACACACACCAAAATTAAACATCTGCCCAAGCGACCCCTTCAGTAACATTCCTAGTATGTGTACAAGCACCAAAATGAAACATTCACCCAGGTGACCCCTTCAGTAAAATGTGCATCTTTCTACGCATTCCTATGTTTATTAAAATAAACTGATTACTTAAGTACCTGTCCTTTATATGTCTTCTCGGCCTGGGGTTCCTGCTGCTATTTTCCCGCACCGTTCTGCATCTAGGTGTGTCACTGCATGACCGTTAAAGGGCTTCCTGCTGGCTTGCTACTACTGCATGTATATGTGTGTCATGGTGTGAAACTTAGCTAAACAGAAAGCCACCATGGCATCATCTGACTAACCACCAGGCCAAAAAAAGAAACCACAACAGCTTCTCAGAAGAAAAAAAAAAAGCACAACAACTTATTGAGTGCCGCCCAGGGCGGACCACCCTTTTCATCCCCACTAGCTATGCTACTGTGGTGAACACTGTTTGCCACCCAAAATGTAGTGGTGTGTCACCTTTGACATGTGTCATAGGTTCACCATCACTGACATAGAAGGTGGCTGTCTTTTTGGGGTAAGGGCAAAGAGGCATACTTTTATATGTGTAACAGCAGGAACTAAAATATAAGACTTGGGGTGTTTGTTCTTTCACTTTCATCCTGATCAAATATTAGTAGGAAGCACAGAAGGGGACTCTCTGTAGGCATTATTGTAGCTATTAAATTCTTTGTAGACTTTCATTTTGGAGGCTAGGAAGTTTGTCTCAATGATCAGTTGTTATGCAAAGGGTTTTGGTATGTAATACTATATGCACATTACAATAAATACAACAGTGCAGTTTGTTTTTGAATGCAGGCCACTACTGTGATGTGTTTTGTAAGAGCATCCTAAAATTGATTTTGCTGATTTATAATGCAAGTTCAAAGGCTGAGATATCTGTGTAAATTATACAGCTATGGGAGAGTTTAGGAGTAAATGAAGGTAATGTGTTCCATGATAAGTAAGCAACTTAGATGTGAACACATCACACAATTGTGATCAAAGTTGATTCAAACTTACCAAATGCAAAGCAGTTTTCCAGGCGTGCAAGCCCCTTTGCACCATCTGATGTGGGAGGGCTGCACCCGATACCAACTGTACTTCTATATACCAACTCTGAGGGTACACTGACACAGGGAAAGGCGAAATCTCTGCTAAAATGGCAATTTGCCCTTCCAGGGAAAACTGGACTGTTGCACACTAGGGATTGCACAAATGAGCTTTGATCACTAGTGTTTTGCAACCAGTCCTGGCACCCAGGTAATGACTTTAGGAAAGCTAAAGCATAACTTTTGTAACTGTTAGCTGAATGCAAATGCAGGTAGAGAAATGCCTGGGTTATACTGTATTTGAAAGGTGAAACATTAACTCTGTAAAAATCCGAGTGCTGCTAATGCTGCTGTCTGATTCTTGCTTTGATAGCTAACGATGACATACTACAAGTTAATTGTAAGGAAATGGCTGCTTGGTAAAACTGGCATAACTGTATCAATTTACACTAGACAGCCAGGTAGCTTAACACATACTTTATGCAGTAAAATGTCATTGTTGTTATTTACAGACAGTGACATGATTGTGGATCATTCAATGACTGCAATACCTGCTTAGATTTTATTATATTGTGTTGGTCCTTGGTCATTGTTTAACTGCTAAAATGTATACACTGATATTCTTACTCAGGTAGAATACAATACTTTGATGATTATGCTGGGACAGTATGGTTTGCTTAGATTACTGACGTTAACTAGACAATTTGCTATGGTACATATTATTCTAGTAGATAAACCACGATAAACTGAAACCAAAAACAAAAGTGGAAATAACGAATGAATACAGCAAAAGCGGAGCACGGAACTTTTAATTGTAAGCGCTTTCGGTAGGGAAATTCTCCCCACCTTCTTCAGACAAACAATACACAGGCAACTGCCCATTCAATATATTTAAATATCACAATTAATTATGACATCATAATCTCATTAGTTTAAAAACCACATTAAAAATTTTTTATGTATATAGACAAAATTAAATGATAAGAACATATGAATATAAAAAACCATAGTAGTTTTGTTTGGTCTCGCTTGCTTGATGTTATAAGGTATTGCCTTGAAAAGATGATGCATTTAGGCAACATTTCATCCATCCATATATATGTGTTTTTTGTACATTTATATTTAAAACATATTTAAAACATATATATTTATATGTATTTTATATGTAATTATCTATCTATATATCCATATATATATATATATATATATATATATATATATGTTTTTTATATTCATATGTTCTTATCATTTAATTTTGTCTATATACATAAAAAATTTTTAATGTGGTTTTTAAACTAATGAGATTATGATGTCATAATTAATTGTGATATTTAAATATATTGAATGGGCAGTTGCCTGTGTATTGTTTGTCTGAAGAAGGTGGGGAGAATTTCCCTACTGAAAGCGCTTACAATTAAAAGTTCCGTGCTCCGCTTTTGCTGTATTCATTCGTTATTTCCACTCACGTACATATTATTCTAACTGCAGTAAAATGTGAGCACACTGTTATTTGCTGGGCCAGTTTAGGTGTGTGCAGAGAATGGATGCTGCTGAAATGAATGGACCTCTGTTGGCCTAGCTGCCCTATTGAAATACTGACACTTCCTAGCACTGCAACTTAGAATTTGTGTGAAAGGACCACTGTAGCACAAAAGTGGTGCTGAATATTGACATTGATGTGAATGGACTAGCTACCCTAATGTGGTACAGAGTTTTGCCACAGTACCGCAGTACAAGTCAAGTCTGCCAACTGTTATACAGAGTCTTCTTGTAAAGCAGCAGTGTAAGCAAAATCCAGTCTGTGTGAGGTGCTCAAGGGTTGTGTACTGATAAACTGCAGTATTCACAGACATAAAGCATTCTCTGCTCTGCAATGCTGTCACATGATCTATATCATTTTTAAGGGGCAGATCTGGAATAAGGTTCTTCACACTGTAGTACCATGGCATGGCATATACTTTTTGCGTGTAGTATGGCTTCTGTGTGCACAATTTGTAAATACTTGCCTACAGCTTTGCCTGTACAGGATGCCAAATGCTCTAAAATGTGCTACTGCTGTCAACACTGGGGAATGCCTGTCATTGCCATGGCAGCGTATTCATCCTGACTGTACAGGACTATTCAGTACTCAGTTTAAAAGAGTACAGCAGTTCTGCAGAAACATAAATGGCTGACCTGAACTGCAGTGATAAAGGTTCAAATTCAGTTGGAAAAACTATAAACCTTTAGGAAGAAAACAGCATTAAACATTTCACATCTTCCCATAATCCACCTACAAACAGGCAAGTAGAAAAACTTGTGCAAGCATTTCTGAAAAGCATTAAAGTCACAAGTCCTAACAGAAGTCTCTGCAGCATCAGACAGGTAAGTCACCTTTTACACATCAAAATACAATGCATGCAGTCATAAACACAAACTGAACAATGCTGTTCCTAATTATGTATTAATGTGTTAAATGATATATCCAACTGAGCTGCATTTAGCTCTTTTGAAGTAGAGATCTTGGGGGGAATATCTCCAATCCTGTTTAGACTTATCAATACCAGATATCGGGAGGCAAGTTTGAATAACTTCAGACTACAAATAACAGGTCAAATTGATATCTTACTACTTTCCAGCATGTGCAAGCATGTGATTACAGAACTAAATAATGCAGGACAAACCGTGCCACAATTAGGGCCTCTAGAGTAAACAGCCAATATGGGAGACAGCATGTGGAGAAGGCATGTAGACCAAATCCCCAGGGTCACTTTGCTGAAGGGCTTAACACTCACCACAACATTAGTACATTTTAAAAACAAGCCAGGTGAGCAGACAGTTGCCCCCAAATAGATGGATATTCACAAATATGCCCACAAAGAGCTGGATGATTTGATTCATATCCAGAGAATGATAGATAACTACAATTATAACTAAAGGGGGACAGATAACTAGTTCCATTGCCTGGATTTCCAGAATCACTTTGGAAGATGGATGAATGGCAAGATCCATGCTTTAGGAATGACAGTTATCCTTGGGCATACTACATGTTAGATGTATGACCAACGCTGTGCCTCTAAAAGGATGAATGGCAGAGAGCAGAGATGGGGGACTGCCATGGTTATCCAATTTCACAAGTGTGGACCATCAACTTGAACCCAGAAACTACCGATCTATTAGTCTGGCTAGTCTAATAGGCAAATCCATGGAGTGAAGTATCATGGAAATGATCAACATAGACATAGGCAACCTTCAGACAGTGGACCCAACCCATTTTGCCTTTGTTAAGGGGAGGTCATGCCTAATAAACCTGGTGGACTTTTTTGGGAAGGTCACCAATGCAATGGATGAGGGGAGAATTGTGCATATCACCTACCTGGACCTGGCTAAGACATTTGATACAATAACCCACTTGGGTATAGGTGACAAACTCAACAAACTGGGTATAAACCCCTACATCAATTGCTGGATTGCCAGCTTGCTTACATATAGGACCCAGGAAGACAGGATTGATGCTACCACCTCCACTAAGAGACCAGTCACGACTGGCATACGTCAGGGCTCATGCTGGGCCCTCTCCTAACTGGCATCTACTTCTCAGAGGTAAAAGCTAATGTCAACGGACTTTGGCTAATGATTGCAATTTGGGAGCTATCAAAGATTCCCCTCCATGACACAAATATCTTACAAGAGGGTTTAACAGAAGCAAATGACTGTTGCCAAAATCACAGACTAGAACTCAGTGCCAATAAATGCATTATGGTGCTTTTGGGGAAAACTACCACCCAAGCTAATTACTCCATCGATATGACACATCTAAGAGTTGACCAGGTAGTAATCTTGCCTTTGACCAACATGTTGAACATGTAGAATTAAGGGCATGGTATCCAGGTCCAAAGAAGTCACATTACCAGTCATCAGACCCATCATTGAGTATAATCCCTCCTTCGGCATGTATCTTACCAGACATATACAACATTTAGAATACCCACAAAGGTTCCTTACTAGGTACTACTATCCAGGGTATAAACACATTGTCTTATATGGATTGCTTTAAAGCCCTGTCTGTGCACTGTCTCCTACAGGTTACTGACAGGTGATCTATGCCTGGCATACTAGGCATCCTTGAATCCAGCTCTAAAGACCCTTTTGCACATCAGCAAAATGACACCCATAAAAAGCACTAAAGCTAAAGATTTAAATTTTGCTTGTGACATTAATAAGACATGTTGGTGAGACAAATATGTATCTAAGAGAATCCTCATACTCTGAAACAGGCTCCCCATCCATGTGAAGCTGAGTCCATCCTTAACCCTATTAAAGCACAATTTTGATTAATGGATGGGAAATCAGAAATTCAGCTGGGGTCTGGTCCCATGTCTTTGATAGAGAGATACAAACAGTAACTGTTGCATTATTATGGTCAAAGTAACATACCCCACCCCACATTAACTTCTAGAAACTTCCTAACTAACATACCTCCTCCTAATAAATGCCTATGAGACATAGGAACACAGCTGGGTTGGATTGCATGGCTAAGCTTATAAAGGCCCCGGTAGTCTTTAGCCTAGTATATATACCTATGAACCTGTTTAATGACTTCAATCCAGAGTGGTTTGCCAGAAAACCATTATTTTTCTGAGGAACACATACAAAATATGAGGCGAAAATCTGGACAGCTGAGAGGTATGATAATAAATAACTTGGCAAACTAGTTGACACAGATAAGATAAAGAAAACTTCATATAATCATAAATCTAGAATAGTTTGTTCTTCATAAACAAAGAAAAAGTCCATGAATCTAAGGGTGTAATGTGCAAGAGAACTAGCTGCACACTGCGCCTTTAAATTCTGTCGAGCAAACCTTGATTTTCTTTTGTTTTTTCTTTTATTTTATTGCTAAATTTTCAGATGCTTAGCTAGAGTTAGACTACATTTTAACACTGAAGTCCTAATGAGGCTGGCAATACATGCAGCTGCTGCTGCTTGACAAAGCTTTTTAGAACTAAGGCAGGTGAAACAGTGTCCATCAGGCACAACATTCTTATCATTAACTAGGAAATTACATCAGAAAGTCAGCATTTGCTGAGAGTGGTGGCTAAATTGCTCTGACAAAAACACATGGATATAAACACATCACAGACTTACCTTTTTAAAAAGAACCACAGTATCTTTGGAAATTCCATACTTCTGGAATACATCAGCACTGCTTGTGATACCAAAAACTGCTTCCTCATTATCTAGTGCCGCTTCATAAAACGTTTTCTCATCATCTTTGTCAAGGTCCTAAAGAAAAAAAAAAAACAGAGACTTGTATTAGATTATTCCATCTCTGCAATACGGGAACCGAAACAGAATACTCCTAATGTATGCAGACAAGTATGATGGCCAAGTGATAGTATTTTCCTTCAAGTAAACAACACTGATATTTTAGACAGAAACACTTCAGTCTTTGGGGATGTGGGTGCCTGTTGAAATTCCACGGACTGTAGCTACAATCTTCCAGATATCGGATAGTGGAACTAGAAGTGAATGAGTGGAATATTAACTAGTGTCTGAAGTTGAGATATCTTAAACTATTCTTGCTCTTCTGGGGTACAGTGTTCTTGGATTTAGCATATATTAAGTAGAAATAATGTAAGAGATGTAACCCCTGCAAGTAAGGTGGCAAATGTATCAGTAACATGTCTGGGTTTTTTCTTGAAAAGGAGTTTATTTTTGATAGCAGGTCTTAACACTTCTGACAATGAGCCCTGAAGCTGCTAATAAAAAAATTGACATAATGGAAATTCATTACTATCGAAAATTGTGGAATGTTACGTGTGTGTGTGTGTGTGTGTGTGTGTTTGTGTGTGTGTGTCTGTGGGTTCCTATTAAATGATCGAAGACACATTCTTTCAAATGTGTCTTGATCGAACCTGAAAGCATGAAAAGGCAAAATAGCAAAACGACATATAAGCAAATTCTTTCCCTGGGAAAGAAATCACTTGGCCACTTCCATTACTTTGCCATTTTCATGACAGTAGTGCGATCTCAGAGTTGGTATATTAAGTAAGTAATATTTTAGCACTTTATGTAATGTTTACATTTTTTTTTTTTGTGGAACAGCAATTTTTTTTTTTCCCTTGGAAAAAAATTGCTGTTCTAAGAGTTTGAGATTGTAAGCTTCCACTTACATGGGTTCGATAAATCATCGTTCGCTTTTTTAAGCGTACAATGATTTAACATAGGCCCTCTGTCTGTCTGTCTTTGTAAATGTGTGTTATAATGCATTTATTTTTGTGGCACAACAGGTACAACAATGAATGCTGCTCTGTAGCTTCATAGCAAAAGTTTGAAAATGGCTTTACTGTAAAGTTTAACAACTCCAAAATATCATAAAACATAAAACATGCAAGAATCTTTTTTTCTGTTTGGATGGAGTTGTGCCCTCATGCCCTTACATAAGGTGCTTTACCTTCTGTAGCTCTAAGCTTAACACAAGCTTCACCTCAGGGAAAGTGAATATCCTAACCACTGCAGCTTCACTCAATTTAAGCATGTTTTGGCCAACTGCAATTAATCATCACACTTCTGTTTGAATTAACATGTTATATGTTACTAGCCATAAAATATTATTTCATCTTTAAACAACAATTTTATGCAGATGTGCAAAACCAACCCAGCCTTAACCATATTTGTAAAAATGTGTGAAGCTGCCATAAGAAAACCAATGACACTAAAGCCAGACCATCCCTGGTACAGTTTGTTGCTGGATGACAGGAAAGTATTAAATGCATTAATACAGGACCATACTGTCTGGTTTGTGAAACCAGATAAAGAGGGAGAGCTGGTTATTTTGAATACTTTGCACTATGTCAGTAATATCGTTAATTTGTTGTTTGATTCCAATACTTAAACTATAGAGTCTCAAAATCAAATTAATGTGGCTTGCAAAGTTATAGATCTGTGTTTATATGACTTGCTGTTGTTGTTGTTTGTCTTTCAACTTTTCTCGGTTAGGGGTCGCCACAGTGGAACTCCGGTCCGCTAATGATTGGCAGTAGATTTTCACGAACGCCGAGGTGCCAGCTTGACGTCCAACCTTCAACGAAGGCATGTACATTTACAATGTCTTTTGAATGCCACCCAACCACGGAGAGGACATGCAGACTCCACACATAAGGCACTTCCCGCACAACAGCCGAGAATCGAAGGGAGAACCTCTTGCTGTGAGGCAACAACGCTACCGCTGCACCACCGTGGCACTCTGTTTATATGCTTATATGACTTGCTATTTACAACAAATTATTTCACCATCTAACTGTAAATACTTAAAAAGGAAAATTCTGTAGTGCCTACCGTATCTGGTATAGCAGAAGTGTACAAGGATATTTCCAGCCCACCATTTCACCAAAAGGTAGCAGCAACCGGATCAAAAATTCATCTATTAGCAATTTTTATTGATAAAATGCTAAATGTTTTATCAGAATTTCACCACACAATTCTGGAATGGTTTTTGGCCACTCTTAATCAATGTAACAGACTATTAGATATAGATCATTATTGACTGAATTTATTGAAATTGTATAGCACAACAATTAAACTTTTTTGAAGGGCAAGTTTTTCATTGGAAAAGTGCTGTGGTCATGGAGTCAGCATGCACCCTGTGCATGCTAACCTTGTAATGTGACATTGGGAAGAAAAAGTATGTCATTTATTCCAGATTTTCAGACAAGTGAAAACATATGTTCATTTCCCTGGCATTTGTATACTTTCTAAAGATGGAGAAAATGAACTGACTGAATTTATCAATACTCATAATCTACTATATCTTTTTAAGAGTCCTCTTTAATTATTCATAGACTATGATTCATTACTGGATGTAATTATCAAAAAAAGATGTTCTGAGAGAATAATTTACTTCTAATGTTTGTAGAAAGCCACCCCGTATGGAAAAAAAAATGAAATTTAGTGAAAATCCAGATGGCAAGGCTAGTTAGAATTATATCAGACGATATTTAAACAGCGGGCATATCCATTGTATTTATTATTGCAAATTAGGGACAATGTCAAAAATGTATTCACACTATAGAGCCCAATTCCAAAAAAAAAACTTGTTCTCAGTGTAAGTGACCACGTACACTGAACCCAGACTGACAGCAGGCATTTTGGAATCTAGCCCTCGGTGTAAGCCTGTTTATAGACAGCCCTTACACCAAAGTAAGCCACTTACACTGATAGCATGTCTTTCAGAATAAGGGCAGAGTTACACCGAGAGCAACTATTTTGGAATCTGGCCCAAAGTTTACAATCCTGTTGAATGCCGACATTATGGAAGTTTTAAAAAAACTAGATGACAGAAAGCCATATGAGATATCAATGATTTTTAAGTTTTATTATTGGTTTGAGTAGCATTAAGAAAATTATTTAAAAAAATGCTGTATTTTTCCTTTTCAAATGCTTATACAGTTAATTGGGAGATAAGCCATATTTTGTTTTTAAATGCAATTCTAATATCAAAGAAATAAAGACAGGAAAAACTTGTGCAAAAAGTAAAATAAATAATGTGATAACTAAAAAGGGACCTATAAATGCAGTCAGTACAGATAATATAATTTTATTAATGACTGAGAAAAAAAACTTATGTAACCAGCTAATTTAAAAGACAAAGGCAGGTATTCATAGCCATTTGCTCAAATGTGATAGGGGTATCCGTGATGTTTAAGAATGAGCAGAACAAAGGCAAAATTCATAGAAGCCATTTACTCCAATGTGAAATGCCTTAAGTACAATGAGATGCAAATGAGACATTTTGTAAAGCAGTCTATGTTAATGAGGTGTTCCTATGATTCATAGCCCAATATCTTCACAGTAGACATTCATTGTGGCATTGATATCTGAGCTGCAATCCATGAACTTGCCCACGGCCATCCTTCAACAGTTTATCGAAATATATGCAAGCATTTCCCTGACTACACAAATGAATTATTTCCCCCAGAAACCCCTTCAGTATTTTGTCTAAGTATGCACAAGCAACAAAATGACTACAAATTAATTATTTTGCCCAGCAATCACTTCATCAGTTTGACCATGTATGCAAAAGCACTTCACTGACACCAAAATGAAATATTTATCCCAGCAATCCCTTCAGTAGTATGTCCAAGTATGCAAAAGCACCAAAATGAAATATTTCCCCAAGCGACTCCATCACTAGTTTCCCCAAGCATGCACAGTCACCAAATTGAAACATTTCCCCCAGTAATCCCTTCAGTAGTTTGACCAAGTGTGCACAAACACCAAAACGAAACATTTCTCCAAGTGATCCCTTCAGTAGTTTGATCAAGTGTGCACAAACACCAAAACGAAACATTTCTCCAAGCGATCCCTTCAGTAGTTTGACCAAGTGTGCACAAACATCAAAACGAAACATTTCTCCAAGCGATCCCTTCAGTAGTTTGACCAAGTGTGCACAAACATCACAACGAAACATTTCTCCACGCGATCCCTTCAGAAGTTTGACCAAGTGTGCACAAACGCCAAAACAAAACATTTCCTCCAAGCGATCCCTTCAGTAGTTTCACCAAGTATGGACAAGCGGCAAAATGAAAACTTCCCCCAATGACCTCTAGAGTAGTTTGTCCATGTAAGCCCAAGCACTTCACTGACTCCAAAATGAAACATTTCATCCAATGGCTCCTTCAGTAGTATAGCCATACAAGCAGAAGCACTAAAATACAATAAAAAAAATTTCTTTAAATAAAGTCAGGAACTGTACCTCCTTTAAAATGTACGGTGATACATATTCCTTTTTTCCATTCCCCTGTAATCCATATTCCCATGGTAAATTGCTGCTGACTGGCATAAAGTCAAGGGGATTTACATATTTAGTATGAAAATAAGGTTTTTTTAGATTCACCTCTATGAATCCTACTGATGCAAATGTGTAATGCTCCTTATCTTTGTATTGGCTGTTCCCCTATTGCTTATGCCTTAACCATGTCAGGTTTTTGCGATGCGGAGGCATGTTTAAAAATTGGCTCCACACTTTTGTAGTCATCCTGAAGAATAGTGCTACTTTGTTATATAAATTACGTCTTTCAGGCTGAAAGATGTAATTTACA
This sequence comes from Protopterus annectens, assembly GCF_019279795.1. Lineage (NCBI taxonomy): Eukaryota > Metazoa > Chordata > Ceratodontiformes > Protopteridae > Protopterus > Protopterus annectens. Next base: position 373,750,741 of record NC_056746.1, read on the forward strand.
TAACTAAGTAGCACTATTTTTCTCAGATTACTGCTAAGACAATGCAAAGTCCCGCACTACAAATACCGGCCTTAGGCAGAAAGATTATTATAATAGTGCAAGCAAAGGTAAGATATATTTAGTTAAGTATGCCACATGTTCTGCATGCCACATAGGCAAAACAGAGATGTTTACAGAGAAGGATATATGAGCACTGTTATGATATTAACAAAGGGATGAGAACAATTCTCTTTATAAACATTCACAGGTGTGTGTAGATTTCAAAAATGTATGTTTTGGGTACTAGAAATGTTTCAGTTAATCCCAGAGAAAATCCTGGGAAGCAAATACTGAATATAGGGAGTTAGTATAGCAGCTAAGGTTGAATGCCAGTGCCCCTTGACTTAAACAAATGCACCTCCCTTCAGAATTTTCTTAGGGTATTTGTTGCCAAATGTATATTAATACATGCTAAAAATAATTTTGTTATCAGTCTTTTGATTTCCAATTATTTCGTTCTCAGTGCATGTTACTGCACATCAGTGTCTGTGTTTTTTAATATTGCACATGTCGTTGTTTGTATTGTTATAGATGTTTTAGAATCAGACTATTGGAACTTAATTATGATGTCATGGGTCCAAGAAGTATCATATCACAGGACCTTAATGATGACATAATTATTGGTTCAAGAGGTGTCACGTTGGCAACTAACTGCTTTTAAACTGACAATTTTGTTTGAAATTTTTGTTCTGATGAAGTTTTGTTTGCAAAGAAAGAAAGAGCTAAAGAAATGTATTACTTTTATAAAGTGTGCCATGGTTTACACAGCAGTGGTCACTTTCTTTTTGATTCTCAAGGATTGTTTTGAGTGGTTCATGTTTTTTAAGCTTGGCGTTCAGCTCCAGTATTTTAGCTCTTGCACAGCGTAAGAGGCATTGGTGTTGCTTTTATTAATTATCGATATAAATATACTTTTTTCGTATTTCTACAAATATCTTAAAAGCAAACAAATGTTGCTGATAATGTGGTTGTGCATTTTTAAGATATGAACAGTCATCTGTGAAAATCATGTAATTTCAGGTACAGCCATAACTTGCAGAGGTTGCTGATTGTGTAACTTGAGTAAAGCAACACTCAGCTCTCATGTATCAGGGATGGAAGTAAATGTGTGAGGACAGTAAATTTTTCGTCTATATTCATTAACATTAAGGGTGTTTATTCCAGTCCTTTCTTTTTGTTCTCACAGATTTGTCTTGCCCATACAATTCCCGTACCCAGCATGAATGAAACTGACACTGGCAGCTTGTATTAGCTGTGTTTCCAGACCGTGTCATGTGGTTAGTTGTTACACCCTGATCGGCTCTGATCAGTGGGTTCGTGGCATTTCCTTTTTCTTGATTCACCCATTGTTCTGCTATAATTAGTTAAATATTCGTGTCATCAGAAGGGTTACACCCTTTTTGGGGCACCCTGTCCCTAATTATACATACAGTATATCCAGCCCATGATTATTAATAAATGCCTTGGAAATACTTCATTTATATTACAACCTTTTAGGACATTTGATTTTGACAAATGCCTATGGACTGATCCTTGGGATTTATGCAGTATGTGTACTGTGCCATCAATTGAGGTATATGTGCTTTTTCTGACCTAGTTTAAGCAGACTAAGCCAATTTTCTATACTAATAATCAACTTAGATAACTCTTGGTTTTATATACATCACATGCCTATGAATTTTAATGATAACTGTACTGGAGTATAAGTTAATGTAGATTTTTTTTGTCTTCTTTCTTTTTGGTTCTAAGGCTATTTATAATAAAATCTCATTGATTGGGTACAGCTGTTCCTGAAAGGGCTTTGGTTCTCAGCCCTGCTTAAAAGTAAGGTTTTATTTGTTGTTAAATGGGACTGAACCATCCCTACCCAGGCATTGTTAGATTATGCTGCTGATTTAGCCTAGCACTAAACCTAGTATTCTGGCAGAATTAGCACTACCATGCCACATAACTGAATGTTTAGATATCCACCATCTTCCTGTCATGTACTGTACATTCTTAAGGCAGTGTTGAGTACAGCCTTTTTGCTTACTGCTTTATGCACAGTAAATGATTGGTTCTAAAGCATATTAACTAATTATAAGCAGGATTGTAGCTATATGGAAAATGCCTAAGGTTCCCACTATAAAAAGTCTCATGAATGATGTCTCAAGTGGTTAAACATGGTACTACTTGGCACAATTTTAAACAAAATAACTAGATTAAAATCACATTTTTCATATTTGTCACATCATTTCACATTATAAAAAATCTGGAGCTTGTATTATTTCACATTCTGCAAGATTCCTCAAGGTAGTCGTGTTCAAGTTAATTCTGGGCCTGACTGAAAATTCCCTGTGTCCTAAGGAACAGGTACTCCCCATGCAGAATTTTTCATTATGACTACCAGTACTGTCTCCTTAAAGGCCTCAGAATTGCCCAGTTAAATAATATCTGCACAAATATCAAACACTTCCTACCTAAATTGTGCATACTTCAAGAAAAACCCAATGTAGTAGCCATTACTGTTATTTATTTATTTTACTTTTATTTTAGTTTACATTTGTTGACTGGGATAGTCTGACTGGATACATGTCCATTTTAAGCGGAGGTCCAGGGAGAAAAGCTCCAAACTTACAAACAGATAAAGACAAGCAAGTTACAGTATATGCACAAACATATTGTATTAACATACAAGTTACAGTCTCATGTTTCAAGTTTATGAAAAATACAGTTTATATACAGAAATATGTACAAATATGTTACAGTTTCTCCTATCAAACCTATAGGTGCAGCTTATATACAGAGTATCTGCAAAGATATTACAGTTTATCTTTTCAAACCTTTTAGTGTAAGAGGTTAGTTGGTATGAATAAGAAATTGCAGGGATATGGAAGTAGATGAGGCTTTAGTCAAGGTTAGAGCAAGGACATAACCAGTGAGTTTTAAAATACTGGGTTAGATTTTTTTTTAACTGATTAAGGGAGGGGTTCAGAGTAAGGTCAGATGGAAGTGAATTCCAGGTTTTGCTTACTGAATTTGCAAACAAAGATTCTCCAGATAAGTTGTTAGCTTTAACAGATTGAACCAAAAGTTTTGTAACGAAGAGGCCTAGTGTTTTTGTAGGGATGGATAATATTTTTAAGGGAGGGTGTTTTTTTTGGATGGTTAATAACCTTGAATGCTACAGTACGTTGATTAAATTGAATTAGCCTGGGGAGTTCTAGCCAACCTAAGAGGTGTAGGTTTTGACAATGTTGTGTCCTGTAGGGAGTTCCTGTGGCAAACCTGGCAATTTGATTGTAGCAGCTAGAGAGTTTGCTGAGATCAGTTTTGCTCAAGTTAGTAAGTATTGTTGAGGCATAGAGTAGAGTTGAAGGCAGATGGGTATGGGCAATGGCAGTCCTAGCTAGAGACCAAGATGCTTTGCCAGGGATGGCCTGCACCTGTCGCCCCTGGGATTCTGGATACTGGCTAAGGCTCTTGCCACCCCTATAGTGCCTTTTTTAGGCAAGGTTCAAATGACAAATCCACCACCATAGCAGGAACAGGCAAGCAAAAACTGAGGGTAATGGTACTCAATGCTAGAAGTTTAAATCTCAAAATGCACTCACTCGAGGCACTCCTTAAAATGGAGAACATTGATATCTGCGCAGTGACTGAGACTTGGTTCAAGGCTCTAGACAGCACCCCTGCATTACCAGGCTATAACTCAAACCACACTTTTCGGCCATCTAACCTGGACCAGAACACCAAAGGCAGAGGTGTGTCCATATTCATTAAGGATATCCACACCTCCAGGCTAGTTGCGCAGCATAATGCATCCAAGGTTATCCAAGTGCAACTTACTCTGGGCAAAACTGCAATCCAAACTGTAGCTTGCTACAGATCCCACACAATGCCCCAGGATTCCCACTCCTCTTTTCTTGATATACTGGAAAATATTAGGGTTCAACCAAACACCCTAATAATGGGCAATTTCAACTACCTCACCATTAACTGGGAAAACTACTCATGTACCAATGCCTTCACTCAACGCTTCCTGGAATTCATAAATTCCAGTGCCCTGGATCAATTTATCCACACCCCCACCAGGGGTAACAGTATCCTAGACCTAGTCATTACCAACATGAGTGACTGGTGTTTCACACCTGAAATCAACTCCTCATTGATCAGATCCGACCATAAGCTAATCAACCTAGATATCTGCAACCCGCCCCCACCCACCATTAAGGAAACTATGGTAAAAAATTTCTCCAAAGCCAACTTCATGCTCTTAAGACAAAAGTGGTGAACTTCATGACACCCATGCAGATGGACAATAGACTTACGACTGCTGAATCCTACACAAATGCATTCTATAAACACTTACACGAGTGCATGGATCATGCTATTACAAACAGAACCAAGATGCTATCCTCCAAAAAAAGGAAGCCAATCTAGTGGTCCCCTGCCATAAACAAACTCTACAACAGAAGGAAGAAACTGTTGCAAAAGAAAGTAAAATCCCATGAGTGGAGGAGCTCCCTGGTCAGCCTCACTAAGAAGCTGAGATCCCTTATAAGATCCTCCAAAGCTAGCTACGAAAACAAAATTGCCACTGATTCTAAGGCCAACCACAAAGCATTCTATATCTCTGCCAAGAATCTCAATGGCAACACCCAGATCTGCTCTGAGTTACAGCACAACGGCACGAAAATTACAGAACCAACTGATATTGCCAACATCCTGGCAGATAGGTTTAATGCTAAAGTTACCCCCTTCTCACCCCCTAAAGTGCCCATATCTATACAGGAAGAATGCATAGTCCTTATAATCACATATATGCAGGTAAAAGCTGCACTCTCTAAAACCAAAAACACAGCATCCATGGCACCGAACAACATCACAGGCTGCGTTTTACACAAACTTCAGAATGAAATGGCTCCCCACCTAAGCACCATGTTCAATCATAGTCTCACATCAGGCTTTGTGCCCACTGAATGGCGCAGAGCAACAGTTATCTCACTTCACAAAGGGGGAGCCACCAGTGATCCTGGGAACTATCACCCTATTAGTCTTACAAGCCTGGTCTACAAGGCCATGGAATGTATCATCATGGAACTCATAAACACAGACATTGGTAGCCTCCAAACTCTAGACCCCACCCAGTTCAGGTTTGTGAAAGGCAGATCATGCCTTCTGAACCTGATCGACTTCAGTTCAGGTTTGTGAAAGGCAGATCATGCCTTCTGAACCTGATCGACTTCTTTGAGGCAGTCACCAAAAGCCATAGACGAGGGTAAGGTGGTTCACACAGCCTATCTTGACCTTCCAAGGCTTTCAACACCATCCCCCATTCTGGAATTATAGCTAAACTCACTAAACTAGGTATAAATCCCTACATCACAAGATGGGTTGCCATCTGGCTCACTGACAGAACCCACACTGTAAAAGTTGCAGACTCCAAATCTGACTTCAAACCAGTTACAAGTGGAGAACCACAGGGTTCAGTCCTGGGACCTCTCCTGTTTGGTATCTACTTCCCTGAAGTACAGGCTAACACAGTTCACAGATGACTGCAAACTAGGAGCCATAGTTGAATCCCCAAATGATGTGGACTCCTTACAGAAGGGCCTCACTGAGACAGGTGCCTGGTGTCAGAGGCATCGCCTCAAGCTCAATGCCAAAACATGCATTGTCATCCCCTTTGATAAAAGCTCTGTACCCATGAACTACCACATAAATGGCAGTATACTTAATGCTGAATGTGTGATAAGAGACCTTGGGACCCAGGTGGACAGTAGTCTCTCCTTTGATAATCACATCACCACAGTAGTCAGGAAATCCTTCTATGTGGCACACCTCATCATAAAAGGGTTCTCATCCAGGAAAAAAAGAGGTCATTGTTCCCCTCTACTCGACACTCATTAGACCCATTATAGAGTACAATGCCCCTTTTGGAATGTACCTCACAAGACATCTGCAGCTGGAAAGGCCACAAAAGTACCTCACAAAGAGGATTACTGGCCTCAAACAGATGCCCTACACTAACCGTCTCAAAAAACTCCAGCTTTACTCTGTAGCATATCGCCTACTCTGAGGAGATCTCTGTCTAACATATAAAGCTATGTTAAACCCAGAGCTGTTGGACATGCTACACCTAAAGAAATCCCAATCCCTCCAGGCTACACGCTCTAGGGACCTAAACCTTGTCACCACAATAAACAGGACACGCTGGAGGGATAGAATCCTGTCCCAGAGGCTTCCTATACTCTGGAAAAAGCTACCCATCTATGTCAAGCAAAGTTCTTCATTAGCACTCTTCAAGAAAAATCTTGATGAGTGGATGGGAAATAGGAAATACACCCTGGGGATCACTTCTGTGGCTCTGCTCGACAGGGGCACAGGAAATTAACTTTCTTGGGTGGCATAAGCCAGGGAACCTTGTTGGCTAGGCTTACTTATGCCCTTGGGCCAATAGCCTTTTACCTACCTATGAACCTACCTATGAACATAATGGTATTAAGCACAGCAATCCTAACCTTATCCAAGACTCTAGCTCTCTAATTGCCACGTCCCTGACAACATCACCTCATGTGCTTGTAAATTCACTAGAATTCTTTCAGAGATGACTGCCTAGTGCCATTACATTTCTTTAAGCTGTCCATTAAAATGAAGTTCAGTCTGTGCTAGACAGAATGGAAATAGCATTTCTGTTTAAAACTGAAATGTTATTTATGGAGATAATGATCACCTCAGGACCTGTGACCTATTCCTTCTCTTCCTTACCCAGGTTCAGGATAAACATGAAGAAGAAGAAAGAAGAAGGTAGCAGAAGAAGAAAATAATAATAATAATAATAATAAAAATAATAATAATAATAATGATTAGGAGGAATAATTAGTCCTGGACTCCCTAGAGTTTAGGGTGCAAGCTAAGGAAAGAGCCACAGATGTGGCATTTAATTAAGGAAACCAGGACTTCACCAGCTATAAAACTTTCTTGCATCTGGAAGAAATATCAAATTGATACTAAAGTGGGTAAAGCAAACACATTTAGAAGAAAACAGTCTGCTGTTACAGATGATCTTGAGCTGTTTGGAGGACAATTAAAGAAGTCACTGGTAAGCTGAAAGCCATGCTACTCATGACTTCCATAATCAAGCAGTCAGTAATATAATGGACTGTATAACAACACTGGCTGTTCAGCAGATTTCCCATACTTGCATGGTTACCAGTACTGCAGTTAAGGCTTTCCTGCCAGTTCATTCTCAATTTATGCTTTGAGGGATAAATGGGAAGGATGTTATTAACCTTTTTTTAAACTGCCAGTTGAAAGCATTAAGCTACTTCTTCCCATCCCTTTTTTTTCTGGATGGCAACCCCCTATTATCTCTCAGTCATTGGCCAATGCTCTTAACAGGATAGTTGGTGTAGAGTCATTAATCCTTATCATTACTGCTTACTTTAAGCAGGCCTCTACCACACCCCTATCCAAGATGACCAGTCCAGATCCACCCCAGCAAGATAACAGACCTATTGCAGACCTTAATATACATTGCCAAACTCATACAAATCATGTGTAAGTTCTAGACCATATCATAAAGCATAATGTTCAAAAAAAATTTTAAATAAAGTTTAATATCTGGACCATTGTCTGTTGTGTAATAGATTATATCTTCTTCATGAATAAAAAAGAGCAAAATAACGGATGCCATCTTTGCAGACCTGAACAATGGCATGTGGATCAGAAACTCATGATTCCTCCTGTATAAGCTTAGGAACTCTGGCTTTAGTAAAGGCTCCATTCACTGGTTTGGATCTACTTGACTGATCAAATGTATGACATGATTTCAGACTCATCTCAGTCCAATAGAGGGACATTTAAATCTGGAAACACCCCCAAATCTCAGTTTTGGGGCCAGTTATAATTTTTCCATTTATTAACAACCTAATGTGCTATCAAAATTGTTATGCTGAACACATGAGCCTCTCGAGGTATAAATTCAAAATTATATGGATCTGAAATTCAGCAAGCTGAGGCGGTGATTACAGTTTAAGAAACCCAAACTGAATAGCCGTAAAATGAAAATAATAATTTTTGGCTTTATAGAGAGGTTGAATGAAGCTGGTTTGCTCTAAATTGTTGAACCCCCTCATGTTGAAATATGTACTGACAATGTTGTGAAGCACCTCAGGTTTAGTTCCAAATTCACTAACCACCTTACTTGGGTAGATTAGAGAGCAATGAACAATCTACTTATACCAAGTTATGTACTCTCCATCACAGGTACCCTCAGAAGTCATCCCTGCTTCAAATGACCCTTATATTATCTACAAAATTATCCTGGCTTATTACAGTTGAATATGCAGTTAGAAATCTCTAATAGCTTCCACAAAAGTCTATAAAATTCACACAGGACCTGAGAATAAGAAGAACCAGAATAAAACTGTAAAAATAATAAAACTAAAAATTGGCAGGGCAACACCTGGTATTGTAATGCTGCTTAAAATGGCATCTAGGAACAAATGAAAGCTCTACACCCACTATACTTGTCATGTCAGTAGGCATGAAAAAAAAAAAACAATTTAAAGCAAACAATCAAGCTTACATAATGTGTGGAACACCAGTCCAATATACAATAATTTGCTTTAATGGACAAAAGCCTCATAAAATATTAATATTCTAGAAATAGTAATGATTTAAAGACTGAAATGGGTTTAACAACTGTAGAAAAGATTTCTGTGAATACTCAGCAAAAAGAAGATAGACATTCGGGTTGTGAAGCAATACAATATATACAAAGTCTTAAAATATAACTGAAAAAGCAGTCTAGTAGGAGAAAATATAAATAAATGGAAAATATCTTGTTTTGAAGTTTACTACTATAATAGAATATAGCATACAGAGGGGACTCAAGAGAGATTCTCTCTGACCATGAATTGGCTAATACAGAGAGGACCCCTATACAGAGACAAGTTAATGCAACAGAGAAGAAAACCTCATTAGCCGCTAATTACAGTGACTCTAAATTAAACACTAACATGTCAATCCAGACTATGCTTGTGTTCTCCCTACTAAACTATGTATAATAGTGGCACTATCCAGCATTGGAGCATGTGCACATTCACACAGACATACACACGTTCACTACCACCACCACAAATAAGCAGGTACTGACAGATTCATGGTCATGACACCATTCATTGACACAGTCATACTCATGATCACTCGCGCACGCACACACATACAAGCACACACACACACACACACGCGCGCGCGCTCGTACGTGCACGCGCACACACATAAGCTGGCTTTGTATACTAACTTTCCATAATACGATCACCCAGACATATGCATACACATGCAGTCAGTCACATTCATGCCCCTAGAAACAGGCATAGACACAGATCCACACACATACACGTAGAAACACACACACACACACACACACACACACACACACACACACACACACACACACACACACACACACACACACACACACACGCGCACACCAATGGGCGCACACACACACACACACACACACACACACACACACACACACACACACACACACACACACAGTACTGCTATACCTTCCTGTAGTTTTGACCAGTTCTACAGGGATGAATTGACATACACCATCAAAAGATGTATACGTTCTCTTTTCTGCAAAAAATGAATAAATAAATAATTCAGCAGAAACATGCTCTGTTGAGTTAACACAGCGCTGCCACTATGTTTTGAAGACAGCAGAGTGCTAATTACCATTAGCCACTGCCTTGGACTTCCATGTGCGCATGTAGCCTTTCAAGCAGGACCATTATCTATACTACAGCCATCAACAGTGGAAAATCGTAGCAGGAGATTGCTCTGTGAATTGCTCTGGCTCTCTCTTGAGGTTAAGGCTTGCACTTTCAGGTAAGCCTTTCTGAATCTCAGGAACTAAGACTACATTCCAACATTTAACTCTAAACTGTATGTTAAATAACAATTCATGTCTACTGTTGCCTTAATATGAACATGAAAGAGGTCTATAAAATATGGTGTATGGACTGCTTTTTTCCAAGCAGTAACTCTGTAATCTCAGTTAAGGCAAGTCAATTTATATAGTGAAGAGACATGTTTTTCTATGGAAATGATTAAGGTAGTTCAAACTATGCATTCAAAAATGGTAATAAAAATGCAAGCTCTAGACGAGTATGACTTCAACGGGCAATACAGAGTGCAAGACAGGGAAATTTACATATTTGCAGAGACAGAATATGAAAAGGGACAATTATGAATTATACAAAGAAAATCTTGAATTTAATAAGAAGAATTTTACAAAAATGTTCTATTAGCATGACTGTAGATGCAGAAACAGATATGCAATTTATGGAAACTAAGACTAATGTTCAAGCAAGGGATTTGTTTGAGTTTATATTGCTTGAAAATAAAATACTGCATTAAATTGTTCCCAGAAGCTGTAGCAGTGATGTCTCCACCACATAGGGTACCTGCATAAAAATATGGAGCAGCAAAGTGTGATTATTAAGCAGACTGAGCCTACAGAATGTATTAACAAAATAGCAACTGCTCTAAAACAAGCCAAAGTCAGAATCTGTATAGATTCACAAAACCGTAGCAGATAGATTGTAGGAAGCATTATCCACTATGTACACTTGAACTGGTTCACACAATTTCTAATGCAAAAATTCTTCTCAGTGCTAGATAAGCAGGTATGTTGACAGACAAATTACATTAAGCAAGCTTTAAGCTATGTTCATTTAACACATCATTAGACAGCTACAGATCTCTGAGATACCATTTGACATTTCACATGATACAGAAGTCTTTCAAAAGAGTTGTAGTTGACATAATTTAAAGCTTGGAAGGAGCTGTAAATGTAATCAATGACATTATGGACTGTAGCTCTACCAAAGAACAATCATCCTCTCTAGAACTTTCATGCCGTGTGACAGGAGTTTGATACCTCTGTGTTGTCAACAGCTTTGAATGTCCCATTTATTCTTATACACTGGCACAAAACCAGCCCACCTACCCAGTTATCAAATAATAATAAATATACATTGCCATAGGGTACAGTCTTCATTGCTGCCATCATCACTTTCAACCTGTGAGTTCTTTAGGTACTGCCTCATAAGTTGAGAAGTTTATGCAGTCTCCAATGTGACTTGGGTCTGTCCCACATCTTACTCTATGTGGGCTGCATCTGGTGCACCTTCTGGGAGGTGCTCAGTGGACAAACTAACAAAACCCCCTTAAGTTCCTCTTAACATGAAGGAGCTGTAACCTCACTCCGAGGTCCTTCTACACTGCTGAGATCCAGACTTATTCTTGAACAATGAATCCATTTACCCTACAAAGGTACTTAATTTCTGCTTCTCACAACAACATTCTAAATACAGTTCCAAATTGAATTTTAGCATTTTTATTTACATGTGAAATGTGAAAGGGAATACTATGAATATAATATCTGATTATCTATGTGAAGGACACAGAGATTGTACCTGCAGAAAAATAAATGTTGTGCAAACCTTGCAATAAGGAAATATACTTGTCAGAGTACTTTAGGGACAATGGAATGCATTCTTTAGAAAAGTACAGATAAGTAAACTACTTAATTAAATAAAATTAAAACTCATGTTTCACATAACCAGATAACCTGTCAGGTTCAGTGTTTCAGGGTCATAAGTTTTAAACTTCTTAAGGGGGTTATCAGGGTACTTTCACCCTTGTGATTTTGGTTTAAATCTTAGAATACCATTGAAATAGGGGGTCCTAAATGAAAGAAATAGGGAGTCCTAAACAAAAAACCAGCAGGGGTACAGTTTTTAGTAGAATCTAGAACAGAAACTGCCATAAAAAAAATAATTAGCACATCATATAAAATATTGCATGATAACTATAAGAATCAATCAGAGGAGGATAGAAAGGATTGGGAAGAGAGACTGGATAACCAATTCAGAAAGAAACAATGGAAGGATATATGTATGTCTCCCAAATATACAACAAAATCTAGAAAATTTAGGATTTTTGCTTCAAATTGTTTACATAGATATGTTTATACCCTAAGTATACTCCACAGAATTTTTCCTCAGTTAGACAGCAAATGTTGGAGGTGTGACGGGAAGGAAAGAGATAATTGGGAACATATTTTCTGGGAGTGCTATGAGTTTGTGGACTTTAAGGATTCCCTGCGGGATACACTCTTGGAGATGATGGGCGGGCACATTGGTGTGATGAGGGAGATGATTTTTCTGAGCTATGATACAGATTCGAAAGTGCCTAGACATAGTAAGGCCTTTATGATGGCTGCCAAAAATGCAATTACCAGAAAATGGAAGCCAAAATGTAAACCAGCTTTACTAGAAGTAGTGAATATAGTCACAGAGATAAAACAACTGGGAATGAGATCTTTGCAAAGGGTAAGAACGATCTACATAGGAAAAAATGGGAATGAGGTTTAAAGAATGCAGGACTTAAATGAGATATGTAATGTTTGACTGAATTTGATTGGGTAGATTATTAGTGATGTATAATGTTTGCAACTGGGAGTGTATCAGTATGGTTTGTGATGTAAAATGCTTGCAACTTGGATTTTGTTGGTGTGGTTTGTTTTCCTTTATATAAATGTATGATTGCCTGTGTTGTAAGTGATGGTTCAATAAAGATGTTTCTTGTTTAAAAAAAAAATCATAGAATGTATACAATGCCAGGGTAATCCTATGGGCTAGGCTTGTAAAGGTTCCAGGGTCATTAGCCTAGTACACACCTATGACCCTATGATCCTATAATACCATCCAGCTTGTCAGGTTTACTCTAAAAATATTTACTGTATTAGCAGATATGAGCTGGAAGAGTATTCCACAATCTACTTTCTCAGTTCAGAAAATGAATACATTATCAATAGGAATGCATTCTTTCAAATATCAAAAGCCTACCATAGTTTCTGTTTTATAATACATATTACTATTACTTGATATGTGAGTTCCTATGAGTGAAGTAATTTTCATTGCTAATACATTTAAATACAGATCTTCCCTAACTACGCTGTAACAAATGAGTACATCTGTAGTGTTTTAGTGTGCTGAAATAATCAAGAGTCTTAAACCCATTAATTGTCTTGTTAAAATACCTCTGAGTCATTCTAGTTTTTGTAGATTATGGTGTGGATAATACCAAAGGAGACATTATATTTAATATATTTTCCAGCAAGTGAAAAAAACAACCTCAAACGACATGAAAAGATGTTAGAAAAATTAAAGGGCAGGAAGACTTGAACTGTTCGAATCCTCATCATTTACTTCCTTAAAGGCTACATAGAGATGCATCTATCTGGCCTACAATGCACTGCTTGAACCAGATCTTTTCAAACATGCCAGTATTGTACATGTAAGTACACAACATGCACTTGGGTGGCTAAGTCCTTGGAGATTCACACCTCTGCAGCCTGTTTTTGGAAAGTCAAATTCAAAATATAAAGACTAATAATTACCATAGGAATTACCATAGGAATGCAGGACTAGCCTTAAGATTGCCCAGTAAGTACCTATAAACCTATGAGTGTATCACTGGTGAAGTTCAGGGAACCTAATACTAAAACTATCTGTACATACACACATACACACACACATATATATATATATATATATATATATATATATATATATATATATATGGCTCCCTTCCAAATCATTGAAAGAACAAAATGTTGAAGGCAGAAAATGTTGAAAGTACAAAATGTTGAAAATGAAATTTACTCTTTCTCCACTGTTGTGTGATCCTGTAGTTGGTATAAATAATTAGGAGGGTATGTTGGGAGTGCAGGGTAGATCGCCCCCACATAAAACAGGTTCCAACATTTTGTACTTTTAGCATTTTGTTCTTTTAATGTTTTGGAGGTGAACCACATATATCTATACAGACATATATATATATATATATATATATATATATATATGTAGATACAGATAGATATAGATATATATGGGTTATGTCCGATTATTGAGTATTCGAAGTTTGAATTTGAAATTCATATGGATGAGACAATATCTTTCAAAAAACTTGAAGCATTTGTATGGAGATCACAGTACAGTAGGAATGGGGAATTTACCATTTTCCCCACAGTAGTGTGATCTTGGATTTGGTACATATAATTTGCAGAAGTTATGTGGGATGCAGGAGTTTTGCCCCCTGCAAAAATGTAAATTTTTGTGATTTTGTTTTGTTTGAGTTTTTAGAAAGTCGAATATGGTCTCGACCATATGAAGTTCAAGTTTCCAAAAACTCGATAAAGTAACATAAACTCATGTGTATATATATATATATATATATATATATATATATATATATATATATATATATATATATCTGTACACACACACACACACACACACACACACACACACACACACACACACACACACGCCCACACACATATATATATATATATATATATATATATATATATATATATAGATAGATAGATATAAAATGTCTTTGTGCGTATCTGTGTGCTTATGTGAAAAGCAGAAAATGTATGCTTCTTTAAGGTCACTAGGTTGTCACACCTTCAGCCAAAATAAAAGTACTTATTCTTACTTTATTACTGAAATAAAAGCTCTTTACTGTAGAAGTGTATTAATTTATTTTTGATAAAGACTTTATCCTTTTTAAGGCCATGGGGGAGTCAGATTATTTCCTAGCACTCAATAAGGATAAATAGAAGGAGATTATATATTTGCATTATATTTAATACATTTTGCAGGGTTTTAACAGACTATCTCAGTCATCCTGGGTGGGAGAACAGACTATCAAAACATAATACATCGATGCATGCACTACATATACATCTAAAAGCAATCTGAAATATTTGTCTTTGCATGTGAGGTGAAACTAGAACATCCAGCAACAGCCAAGGAGGGCACAGAATGGACATGCAGTCTCTACACAGATGGCACCGAATTCAGAGAAGCTTTTGCAGCACAGCCTTATACACAGAGCAACCTGGAAATGTGAAATCTTTTTGCAGCACAGTCTTACACCAAGTTATTTTCTTGTGAGCCATTGATAAAACTGATGTTACTGTGTGCACTCACTTGTATTACATTACAGAAACAAAGACTGGGTGTCCTTGTGTGTGTTTATTTGTGTGTGCATGTGTATGTGTGTGCATGCACATTCACATACACGTGTGCACCAGGCCTCCTCTAATTTATTTATTTTTCTTTTGTGATAGTTCACTGAGGATTACAGTCTATCAAAATCAGTCAAAGAGCTTCATAGTTATGTGGTCATACAATACATGCTGGTGCAAAATTTGTTGCTCTGTTAACTTTTTAAAGTGATTTAGAGTAGTCTGCTTTTATCTGCCTTATATATATGCTTTGCCTGGTCCTTGAGCAAGTCACTTAATCAGTCAGTGATTTGGGGCAACTGGAAATTTGGGGTAGGCTCTTCAATGGTCCCCTGGACTGCAAACATAAAAACATACCCATGAACCAGAGTAGTTATGGTGTAAAGTAAGGAAATTGATTATAGTAAACAGGAGCATCATCATATGAAACTTGTTCTTTGGATGTGATCCTTTGTTTCTTTATTCTGTGGAATATTCACAGTGGATTTATTATTCAGTTAGAAATATGTTTAACAACATGAAGCATATCAGTTTAATGTTAATATTTTAAATATGAATAAACTTTTATTTAACTTGTTGCAAGCACATGTGTTAAATGCAGTGTGTTTGGGCTACAACATTTTGTCTAGCACTTAGTGCAGATGAGTAAGGGTGTGATCTGTTAAAGAGCTGCTTCCTGTAGTACATAGTTTGATTCCCTCAGCTTTCATTTGTCTTCTATGTGACTCTGCCAAGTTACTTCATCAAACAGTATTCCTGGGCTGCTCCTGAAAAGGAACACTTGTGTCCCGTGGGTTGTTCCAGGCTTTTAGCTAATGCATTATATATTTGTCTTTTGAATTTCTTCAAATAGAAGCTAATAGCTACATTACTATGTGCTACTTGAGTATGAATCTCAGCACATGCTTTATAGTTTAATGGGTTGCCAGGTGCATTTTCACTAAATGTGAGTTTGAAGGGGAAGAGAAGGTTACTGCTTCTCATACTAACCCTGTTTTCAATGCGAGGGTGTTTTGTTTTGTTTAGAAAATGGCTGTCAAAGTTTTTTTCTGTAAAATCTGAAATAAGAGTTTTAAATAAAATCCAAATATACAAATATCTGTGACAACTGTACAAGTAAAGAAGAAAATGTCACATAAACTGACAGGTTTCAATAGTGTTTGCTGTAATTGAGAAGAAATGGCCAAGTAATCGGATACTGGTCTGGCTGGGAGGGGGGGGGGCTGGTTCTTTACCATGTATAGTGCCCCATTTGTCAATGATTTGGCTGTTTTGACCATGAAGATGTATGCTGCAAGAATACAGCTTTATTAGCATTTCTTTAAGTAAGTCAGACCTGTACCGAGCAATGTCTAAGGGGTTAGCTATTCTTGATGACAGAGAAGACATAGGGAAGTCAAAAATGAGATGTAGGCATCCTGCAAAGCCCCTATCCAAAAAACAGTATGTTGTATGCAGTAATATTGCTCATTTTTGTATGACAGATATTGTCTTTAACTATTTTACTTTATTCATTGCAGTAAAGAATGAATTAATTCACTAATAGGCATGTATTGTGCATTATATTCAAAACACGCTACATTTTAGCAATGCATTTTTTACAGTACCTTCTTTTTAGCCTCCAGCAACTGCAAGGGGATTGATATCTGTCAGGTCATATCGTCTGCTTTATTTGTAATGATGATCAGATCCATCAGATCTTCAGAATCTGTTATGTAGTCATTGCTGTATATTACTGTGGTACAGTCTTCTCTACAAGATTAGATTTTAAAGGCCTTCAGCATTTAGTTAAAAACTGTTACTCTGGCAGTTAGCATAGAGGACTAAATCTCCAACTTGTTAACGAGTTGCTTCCTGCAGCAGGGATGCAGGTTTTGAATCCTTCCACTTTCATTTACCTACTGAATGACATCAAGCAAGTCACTTAACCAGACAGTGCTCTGAAGCTATTGGGAATTTGGGCTAGATTCCTTAATGGTATCCATGACTTCATGCCTAACAGCTATGACCCTGTTGTCATTAATTGCCAGCCATTCCCTATTAAACAGCTGATGTAGTTCAGGAAAGGTTATGGCAATATCAGAAGCACATACATTTTTTTTAACGCAGCATAGGCAATTTATTCTTCAATGACAAGAGGCACTGCATTAGCAGAGGAAACTCTGAAATGTGAAGTTGTTTGCCAGCAGCAACTGCCTTAGTAATAGTTCTCTTTAATGTGGAATTATTCAGATGACTTTTACTTCTGCAGAGATTGTGCATGTTGACTTAGGATATGTTATCAAGTGGTTAATATTTTGTATGCTCTTATTAAATACACTTCTTTTTAAACTGTGCTACACATGGCTGGATATTATGGTATGATGACTGTGATCATTACACAATTTCATGTAGTTTATCTAAAGTAACAAATAAAGTACATGCAATTTATTTCTTCATAACAATAAGGGATGTATACAGTCAATAAAATAGCTATAACTGCAGGTGAGGGGCCCTGGGTGCATAAAAGTACCTTATGCTCTAATCTGGTCATTTTTAAACAGCCTTTAATCTGGCTTAGCTAGACTAGTGCTCATGTCTGTGACTATAAATATACATATAATCCATCACTGGCCAGATGCATTTTTAAATGAATGTGAGTTTCAATGCCTTTTCAATTAATGAAATTTTCACTAGAAGAGATTTGTGCTGTTGTTCATGCTAAGTTTGTTTTCAATGTGATACTGTTTTGTTTACTAAATTGCCATCAGTGTTTGTGCTATAAAAGGTCTTAAATCATCTCTGTAATCATTGTAAAAGCAAAGAAGAAAATACTATGCACTCTGACAGGTTCGAACAGTGTTTATGGTAAATGGGGAGAGTCAGTCAAGTAATAAGACACTGGAATGGCTGCGGTGGGGGTGAGCTGGCCCCTTACTCTGCCTATGGCTCCATCTGACCATGATCCACCTCTGTTGATAACCATTGCATCACTGTATCACACTCTAAAATTTTAGTTGTTTCTATTGTTTTGTATCATATTTTGCTACTAAAGCCAGTGTGTCACATTTTCTGCATCGTTTTGAAAAGTTGGCATCCTTTTCTCCTAATTTTTTTAAGGATAAAACTTCCCAGCTCAGGATTGCGCTGAGAAAAGATGGATAGGTTGTAGCCTTATCAATGAGAAGCAGATTAATAGAATTCCAATAGAATAGAATAGAATTCCAATAGAACACCAATTCCACCATGACTGTGATACCTGGCACTTGTGAAGTTAATTAAGTTTTCAGGTACAATTTTTTTTTAACATTTACTGAAAAAAAAAAAGATGTTAAGTGGAAGGCTTGTGCTGTTAGTCTGGAAACTACCACTGAAATAGTTTTCTTGTTTAGATGTCACCTGCTGTTTCTTCCCAGGAGTGTCGCTATGTCTTAAAGCAGTTTGGGGAAACATGCTCTAATAAAGCTTTCTATGGCCAAATGTTTAAACTAATATATTTTTTTTATTTTTCACTTCCTTATAAAGAATTTAAGTGTTCTAATAAGTATTTCATTAAAACAAGTTATTGTTCATATAACATATTTGGAATAAATCCTTTCTGTACTGAAATATTAATTGTTCTCAAAATGTAACAATAAAACAAAAGAGAATGTTTGTCCAAAACAGCTGAGTTTTACAAGTCTGTCTTTTGTGAAAATTCTCTCGCTCCTTCTCTCTAACTTTCTTATTATGTGTTTCATGATGTTTGCTGTTTATCCCTAACACATGTCCTTATAACATTTTACTGTCTTCATGCCCTTTTGACACATCTCTTTTTGTCTATAAATTCACCCTCGAACACTTTTATTCAATCTGAAATTAATAACTGCTTCGATAAATAGATATAAAAAAACAAAGCAAAAAAAAAAAACTATATGACTAAATAGAATCTTCTTAGTGGTGGTAAAATATAAGGTCTAGTGCAAAAGTGTAACACCCATTCAACAATCACTTAAACTGAATTTGCCACCATGATGGGTAGAGTGGTGATCTGTAAACACAGACCAGTCAAGATGATACAACAATCAGCACTGTCGATCTTACACTGAAACAGTAATATGTAAATCAAAGAATACAAAAACGTAAATTAAAAAACAGATATACTATGAAAAATACTACAGGATTTTACTTATATGCCACAGCAGTAGTGTGTTTGTGACAGATTGTAATGAAACATAGTTAGTACCTAAAATCAGTATCCCCACTGAAGATTCCAACATACAATTTCAAGGATTTATATCATACAACTAGTTTGTTTAAAATGTGTATATATGTATAAATATCTTTTTAAGCCAGTCCATAATACAATAGCGACTATTAGAGAGGTACTCATAGTCATTACACAAACATGTTAAGGCTAGCTGCTCTGCCTGTTAATGATAACAGCAAAACCGTGATTCATAAAGGTCAGTTACGCTAGCGTGCAATGGCAGCAAATAAGCATAAGCAACTGAAATCAGAATGAGATATAAATGAGAAATTATGTAACCCAGCATATGCTAATGAAGCATTATTTCATCTATTTGTAATTCATATTTAAATTTTCCTACTTTTCCGCACCATCTGCAGATACACTGTATAAAGGGGAGTCTTGCCACACCTATGTACTTTGCAATCTGTGAAAATGATGTTACTTGCTGCTAGCTAGTTGTCATTTCATGGTGTGAGCTGCTTGTTTTGGTCAAGTCAAAACTGCTTGCACCCAGCGACACTCACCGACTAAGAAAGTAGATACAAGCAGAGGATAACCCACTACAGTTTTGATAACCAGGATGTACTTGATAGGTTTGCAGTGAACAGGGATATTATAATGGTTTTAGGAAGTACGTATGACCCCCATAGGCGTATTAAAGGAATGAGTGGCTTCCTATCCCTGTGGATTTTTTTTATAAAAACATAGTATAATTGATGCATGGAGTGATATCTGTGGTCAGCGGTGTGTGGTGTGTGGTTTATAGTCACTGCTCATCAAACATTCTGTCTTATCTTTAAATAATTATTTTTGTATTTCAACAATTACTCATATCATTGTATACAAGTCATGCCTGAGTGCTCATTGACTCCTTTTTAGAGATGTTGTAAAGCATCATATAACTAATAATATAAATTTTAACTCTCTTTTTCTGAGACCAAAAATCATGTATGAGCAGAAAATACACATTGTACCACCAAGTAAAGCCATATGTCTAAGTGCATTTCACGATTTATCATCAAACTGTAGCATGTAAGCATAAAGTAGATGCTTGGAGAAATGGTAGAGACAATATTTGATGAGAGAGAGACAGAGAGAGACAGAGAGAGAGAGAGTGAGAGAGAGTGAGAGAGAGAGAGAGAGAGAGAGAGAGAGAGAGAGAGAGAGAGAGAGAGAGAGAGAGAGAGAGAGAGAGAGAGAGAGAGACACAGAGAGAGGAGAGACAGAGAAGGGTAAAAAATGTTGAGCATTACTGTACTGTTACAACCTGATCTCCTCTTCACCCACTTCCCTGGTCATATAGATTGAAGATTATGCACTCTGCAGAGCCACAGTCCATGAGCAGAAAGCCAAAGATATGCCACAGAAAGTTGGAGCTGAAGATCTGGGAGGGAGGCTATATAACACTGCAATATATGAACATATGGTAAATTTCATATCCACTGTGGAGAATTCCCTCTCCCATTGGTATTGGACAAGGTGGGATCACAAAGATAATGTATTTTTAATATGCAGGCTTAGAAAATTGAAGATTAGTAAAGTTATGAAGGTATGATCAACAAATAAAAATTAAGGAGCATAGATCTGGCAATCAGCAGTTCTAAAATTGACTTTCAGATCAGCCAAGTTGGTTCTTCCTATCTCTTTTCAGTTCCAAAGGTAACTGTTGTTCAGTGTACCAAAAAATGTGTTTCTATATTAATTTGTCAAAACTAATTCCAGTGAATGGCCGTTCATCGAACACAAACCAGCAAATGGACATTTGTTGGATGTTCGCTTCAGTGAATTCTTTTATTAAAGGGGCAGGAGTTAGTTGGCCAGCATTATAAAATTTGCCCTTTTCCCCACTGTATTGCAATCTCGGAGTTGGTATATATAAGTAGTGGGGAGCAGCTCCCCCCCACCTTGGTGGATTTGATATAATGTAGGTTGTGTTACGGTTGGCGTGGGGGACAATTAATTCCCTTCCTTTAGAAAAATGTTTGCTGAAGTGAATGTTTGATGAACAGCCTTTTGCTGGTTTGTGTTCAATGAACAGCCATTCGCTGGAATTAGTTTTTGATGAATTAATATAGACCCAAAAATGCTACTATAGTTGGCCTTTAAAGTGTATGTAACACAGAGATTACAGTAAGTCTCCAATGAATAAACCATCATGTGATGTTATGTTGGGAGTGTTACAATTAGATGCCTTCCATTACTGTAACTGCAAGGGATTTAGCATATGATGCTAGCCGCTTACCTTGAAGAAACCAACTACAACAATGTCTTTGGAATTGATAAGTTCTTCTGCCTGCACCACACTGTCTAGTACAGTAGTACTGGGACTTGTTCTTCTCTTTAGCCAGTGGACTACACCTTTCGCATTTCTTTTTCCTAAGAAAAACAGATAAACTATTTAGTAAGTCCATTAGGACTTTCAGTGTCAAACAATTTGAAATGGCAAATATTTAATCAACACAATGAGCACACTGTGCAGTTCTGTCTAATGTGACTTATACAATAACTGCTCATTACTACTCAGAAACAAGCATGCTGATTGGACAGCCCGACCAGCATGCCTACTGTAAATTTAGCATAAACTAATAGAAATATGTCTGGCTACTGAAGTACCATTGAACAGCTGGACTTTCTATTGGTAAATGCTGAGGTACAGAGCAAAATACAAGAATCATGTACATTCTACAAAACTAAAGAATCACAAATGTACCTGATTTGTCTTGTACTTCTACACTGTCCCTCAGAAAATCTGATCAGTTAAAAAAAATACAAAAAACAGCAAGCAATGGAGATTCTCTCTTCTCTGTTGCTTCTCTTGCTTTGTACTGACATACTGTGCAAGTGTGGAAATGCAAGTCCCAAACGCATGCGCAGTACAAAAGTAAACAAGGAAGAACATGGAAGAGCATTACATCACAACTGTTATACAAAGATATTATTTAAGAAAGTTAAGCAAATTCTTTCTGCAATAATGTCACTGTATAATAGCAATTGCCCACACTGGGATGTGGTTATCACAGGATTTACCCATGGTTGGCTTCATTTCATCACTCAGACTTTGTCCTTCTGATCAAATCAAGCCAGCCATGGGGAAAACCTGTGACGCCCACTCCCATTCGTGGGTTTTTGCTATATGTACAATGTATACACAGCATGTATATAGCAAGAACAATGTGCAGAATATCCATTTTGTATACAACAGCATGTGGTCAATATGTGCTTCAAAACTGAGAAAAGAAAATAAACTTGTTATGATGAAGTTAAGAGGCTGAAGTTAAGAGGACAAAGTTAAGAGGGTGGCTGCAGTTGTGCAGTAGTTAGTGTTGTTGTGCAGTCTTCATGTCCTCCTTCAAGTCATGTGGGTTTCCTCTGGGTGCTCCGATTTCCTCCTACATTTCAAAGACATGCAGTAGGTGGATTAGACACTCTAAAGTGGTCGTAGCTGAGAATGTGTGTGTGTGAGTAAGTGGTATGAATGAACTACAGTGGCAGGACTAGTCACCCGGCAGTGTAAACCTCGGCTTGAGATGATTGTCACTGTGGAAGTGACACCCCGACCCCATGTGCAAAATGGGAAATAGAGCTTGAGGATGGATGGATGAAGTTAATATGTGTGACCCTTGCCATCAGTGAGGCTCACACTGACACACAGATGACAGTTATGATATGTGGCTAAAATACCTAGTTACCCATCTTAAATACCCATTTTTACACTTAAAAGCAGGTATTTGAGATGTAGTTCTAGCCACATTCTATGACAGCAAGTATAAAAAACAAATAAGCTCTCAAAGCTTTTCTGAATATCCCACATAATGTTAGTAATATTCATACCATTCCCAATTTTTTTCTACTACAGAGAACTTTTAAATGAACTAATTTAAATCTGTTGTCTTTCAATATTTGGCATCATCTGTGTGTTGTTTTAATGTGGCATCTGCAACTATCAGCTGTATGTGATTTGTTTAAAATGATAGTGTACTCAAATAGAAGTCTTCTTCTTTCGGCTTTTCCCAGTTAGGGGTTGCCACAGCGGATCACCTGTCTGCTCATGATTGGCAGTAGAGTTTTATGGTGTTGAGTTGCCAGACCGGCTCCCAACCTTCCACAGAAGGCACACACATGCACGCACTCATGCCTAGGGCCAATTATGAGTGTCCAATCTAACTACAGCATGTCTTTGGGATGTGGGAGGAAACCAGAGCACCCGGAGGAAACCCACATGATCACAGGGAGGACATGCAGACTCTGCACAGAAGGCACCCCAGCCAAGGATCAAACCAGAGAGCCTCTTGCTGTGACATGACAACGCTAACCACTGCACCACCGTGACTGCCCATAGTGTAGTCAGATAGATGTGCTTTTCAGAAATTAAAAAAAGTATATTTACATTTAAGTGTTTTTCTTTCTGTTACCTGTATCATTTTATCACCTTAAAGTAAAAGCTGTGATAAGAGTCAGCCATCTGTCATAAAGATGACATAAAATGTTTTATATTCCCCCATGTGACTTTCAGCTTTCTGCTTGTAATTATTAATAATGTTATATTTATGACAATAATAGTGTTTAGCTTGTAAATACAGCAATTAACAGGTCATCAAGGACCTATAATTAAAACTAATATATTCTACTAATGTGTAAGAAAAGCAGGTAACTTGATAGAAAAAGATACTTCACTGATGACAACAATCATGTTCTTTGGAAATCCACATTTTGAGGTAGAACAGAGCATTTTACAATATAAGCATACAATTTACCTTTAATATGAAAGTCAGTCAATAGGATGGTTTTAGGGGGCAGTGTGGGCATCAACTCAGTCTGCAGACAGGAAGAGGATCAGTTTTTACTGCAGTATTAAGAGAGTTGAGCTGCACTTCAATAAATGGCAGAACTGGTAACACAGAGTACAAAATCTGCTAAGGTCATTGATGTTTATGCACTATTTTACACTCTACATTTTGTTTTGCAATATTATGAGTTCTGGTTAATTGGGGATCACTATTTTATTATGATCCCAAGACAGTGTTCCAATATGCAATAAATAAAGTGAAAAATCAAAACTTTAGTATTTATTTATTTTACATTTGTTTATGGGGAAAGTCTAACTGGACAAAATGCCCTTTTCAGAGGAGGCCTGGGGACTGAAGCTCCATGTTTATAACTAACAGCACAATACATATAGAGTATACAGATACAAATGTTGGTTCAATCTCAGATACAAGCATAAAATTAAAAATACATCTTATACACTTCACTAATACAATCATATAGTCTAGGTAGGAATATAAAGAATAGTAGGACTGTGATTGAAGGTAAAAAAAAACAAGCAAGTTAGGTATACATATGCTTAGTAGGTTATACTATTCAAATACAAAAATAACTGGTTGTGTTCTTTGTGCTGCCTTAAGACAGCTATTTCCTAATCAGGTTTTATGCAACAACAGGTCCAGGATTCAGATAGGTGTGATTTGAGAAGTTTTTTTAAAGTTGGAAGTGTTAGTAGTTGTTCTGATATTTAATGGCAGGGAATTCTAAGTTTTGGCTATGCAGTTTGAGTAAAGTGAAACTCCAGCTGCATTGTTGCTAGGGTATATTTAAGAAGGATTTGTTAGTGGACTGTAATTCCGTGTTATTGGAGAAGTGTATTAGTAGATTTTGAGGTACTGGTATTTTTTCTGGATGATTTAGTATTCAGTGGGTGAAGGTGAGTTGATTATAAGCAAGTAGACTTGGTAGTTCGAGCCAAGATAGTTGTTTTAAAGTCAAACAATGATGGAATCTGAAATTTGATTCTGTAGCAAACTTTGTGATTTTATTATAGCAAGTTTTGTGTTTTTCTAGGTCAGATTTCTTAATATTTGTGAGGATTTGAGAGTTGTATAGTAGCATAGAGATAAGACGGGTACTTGCTATAGTAGCCTTTGAAGATTTGTTTAGAAAGTTATGATTTCTGTACAGGGTTACTATTTTTTGTGAACTTTTTTTATTGTCTGTGATATGTGTATGTTGAATTTCATATTATGGTCAATGACCACTCCAAGCAATTTTGTTTGGGAAACCGGAGAAATAACTGTGACTTGATAATGATATATT
This sequence comes from Protopterus annectens, assembly GCF_019279795.1. NCBI lineage: Eukaryota > Metazoa > Chordata > Ceratodontiformes > Protopteridae > Protopterus > Protopterus annectens. The sequence continues at coordinate 373,776,186 of NC_056746.1, forward strand.
GAATAGTGGGTGGGGGTCTACAGCTCTAGTTGGATAGAAGAGCATGAGTTTTATTTTGTTAGGGTTAAATGTAAGTTGTGCATCATTTAGCCAAGATTCCACTGCACTGAATGACTGCTGGGTGATTTTTGGTGTTTTTGCAGTGTTGGGGCAGCACAAATCAGGGTGGAATCATCTGCATATTGAACTATGGAGGCAAGTGGGGGTGGCAGTATGAAGATTGTTGGTAAAGATAATAAAAGGGAGAGGACCCAGAATAGATCCTTGTGGTACCCCCAAGGTTTTAGGCAGTAGTGAAGAGAGATTTTATTGCCATTTTACAGTTTGCTGGTGGCCAGTTAGATATTGCTGGAACCAAGTAATTGCTGAGTGGCTAAGTTTAAGTTCTGAGAGTGTAGTTAATAGTTTAGAATGAGAGACAGTATCAAAAGCTTTGGACAGATCAAGAAAGATGGAAGAATATAAACTGCTTTCATTGCGATGGTGGTTAATAATGTTAGTAAAGCTAACAAGGGAAGGGGTGGTACTATGATTTGGACAGAAACCATGCTGAGTGTTAGAAGATTGTTGGTTATTAGATAGTTTAAGATTTGTGAATGGATGCACCTCCCAATTATTTTAGATAATGGTGATATTATAGCTATGGGCCAGTAATTTGATAATTCTGTTGAGTTTCTACCTTTATGTAGAGGAATGATATATAATACTTTTCAAATTATAGGGACTTGTTCTGAAATGAATCGATTTATTAATATGGATACTGGATAGGATATTGATTCTACAATGATTTTTAGATATTTGGCAGGTAGATAGTCGGCAGCAAGTGCAGTAGGTTTAAGCCTTTTTGAGATATTTAAGCACAGTGTTTATTGGGACAGGTTGGAAAGAGAAGTTATGGGGCTCAAGCGTGGGTACTATGTGTCTCTGGATATGGGAAGAGCAGTTATTGTTTGTGAGGGCTAGTATGGATTCAGTGAAGTATCTGTTAAATTGTGAGGCTATGCCGTCTTTAGTATTGGTGAGTGTTGGAGAGGGAATACTAGTTTGTCCTGGCTATAGTATTTTTTTGATGGCATACCAGAATATTTGTGGCTTTCTTTGATTTTTTGATTGGACGCTGATATAGTAATCTATTTTGTCCTGTCTAAAATGTTTTTTATCTCTACTTCTTAGTTCTAGATATGTTTGGTTGTTAGTTGTTAGTGTGTCACTGAGCCATTTCTCCCAGGACATCTCTAGTTTTTAACAGAGATCGTGTTTGTTTGGTTACCTAGGGGGCATAATTGGATTTTATTCTTTATTGTTCTTGGGGGGGGGGCATGATGTTTAGGATATTGTTGAGTTAAAGTATTCAACTGCAGTATCTAAAGGGAGATTTTTGAGTGGTGCCCAATTGCGTTTTTTAAAACTAGTTATGAAGTCTTGGGGGGATACATTTTTTTCTTATCTCGGATTTAGTGGCAGGTGGTAAGTTTTTGTGGATTTATTCGGTGTCAGAGAATGTAAGTTGAAATATGGTCACTGAGGTTCTCTGGGATACAGCCTGAGTGTAGGGATAAATTTTGCCTGTTTGTAAGGCTCCAGTCCAGGATTAAATATTTGTTTGATGTTTTGTCTACTCTAGTAGAAGTTTGGATTGTTTGTGAGAAACCGTGTAGGGGAATGTGGTCAGTGGGATTTTGAGAGCTATAGGAGAGCAAGTCCATATTAACATCACCCATTGTAATTGTGTCCTGAGGGTGGGATGTTGCTGTCCAATTTAGAATGCATTCTGGAGTAGTCAGATTGTTCCCAGGTGGGATGTAGGCTCTAACTATGCTCAGATGTTTCTTTGGATTAATTGTTAGTTTAGTAAACAGTATTTCAGTGTTGTTAAAGTTTGGGATGATTAGGTCTAAAGTTTCTAAATTGAGATTGTTTTTGTATAGAAAGGCAATACCACCACCTCTTTTCTATTGTCTATCTAGCCTATGTATATTGTATCCTAAGGGAAGTATTTTGTTGCTAGAAATGTCTGGTTTTAGCTAGGGTTCTGTTATAAGTGCTATATCTGGAGTATATAGAGAAAGGGTGGTATGCAAATCTGAATTTTGTTCATGATGCTTTTGACATTTATATTAAGAAGTAGTAGGTCAGTACCTTTTCCAGGGATAGTTAATACTTGTTAGGGATGGGTTGGGGTGTGGAGCTATAGATGGGTTAGATTGGTTTGAGGACCAGGGCTGGGGTGAATATCCCCATTACGTATGAGCTATGATGCAATGTGAACTATAAATTTTAAGTATTTTCATATAAATGTATTGTATTTCTGTGTAACAGTAGTATAAGATTGCTGTGTGAGTAAGGTAAATGGTACATGGTTTATGTTTGTGGGATTAGTGTTATTATTAAATCTGTATGTTTTAATTGTAGTGGGTCTGGGAAGGGGGCAATGCACGTAGACTACGTTTTAAGTTCTGTATGATAAGAGGTTATATAAGCCATAATAGAAATAGCAGCAATAATTACCATATTGCTTACTACTTGGGATTCTGATCTGTCTAAATTAAAGTAATAATATTAAGGGTTGGTAGGAATTGTTAGTTGTAACTGAGATTTGATATGTGGAGGATTTAAAAATATTATTTATTCCGGTTATGATCTATTACATTAAAATAAGTAGCAGGTAGTTAAGTAAGTGGAGAGTGATACAATGGAGTTAATATGATATAATGAAATTGGATAATTGGAATGATATAAATATTGATTTTTCTTTGTTGTGATTGGATTTCTTTATGTAGAGGGAGTGGCTATTTGGAAATAAGTTTAGGCATAGTGGCGGTGGGTGGGAAATGGGTATAGGGTAGGGGAGCGGAGAGAGCCCGAGCAAAGTGAGGGCAAACAGAGTGGGTAGAGCCAGTCATTGTGTTTGAGACCAGAAAAAAAAATCAACAAAATGGTCTGGGTTGAGGGTAGGTAGGAAGTTAAAGGAACTGTAGTCCCTTGGTATTTTTTAGTTTTAAAGCAATTAGTTTTTATTTATTTGTAAACATCAGTCTGAGGAAATTGTAATATACTGCACTACTCACAAAACAGTTATAGGGTAATTTTTCTTAATATTACACTCTAGCAACAGCTATAAGGAGAACAGCTACAGGTAATTAAGTTTACTGGTTTCCACAACAACTAAGGGGAGAAAAATACAGCTATAGGTAATTTTGCTTACTGTTTTACTAGCAACAGCTATAAGGAGAGAAACTACAGCTATAGGTAATTAAGCTTACTATTTTGTCCAACAACAACTATGGAGAGAAAAAACACAGTTGTAGGTAATTTTGCTTACTGTTTTACCCAATAACAAGCAAGGGGAGAAAAATACACGTACAGTTTATTTATCAGATTGGGGTGGGGGGGGGGGTTGATAAAACATATGCTGCTTAAATTTTGTCCCTGGTGGTGTGCTCTTCAAATACCCTAATAACAGGCCAGTTAAATAATCGGAGTCTTGACCGTGACCTACATTGATTTTTTTTTATCTGTAAGTTTCTTTTTTCCAGTGCTTTATAGTTCCTGGTTGCTTGAGTGAGTCACTGAGTGCAGTTAAAAGAAATTACAGCTGGAATACTGGATATTTTCAGGAATAGTTGCTGGAGTTAGTATACTGTAAACAAAAGGTATGGAATGAATATGTTTGCTGATACCTAGACTAGTAAAACTATATTTAAACAAAAAAACTCTTTTCACTTACTCTACGCATCTCTTGTGGAAGGTATGGCATAATACATTATACTTATGTAAACTCTAGCAGTATGTAAGTAAAAGGAACAATCAAGACTTGCAGTAAAATAGGGAGATATATGTACAGATATAATTAGGAAACGTAATACTTTATGTAATTCTTATGGCAGCTATGGCTCAGTACATTACATTTATAAAAACGCTGTCTGTATTACATAAAGGAACAGTCAAAGAGAAAAACTTTGCAGAAAATAGTGAATTTAAGCATATAGATTCAATTTAAAAGCGATAACTTAATCCTTTAGGATGTTAATAGCATTCTGTTATAGTTAGGATAATCTTTTAAACAACACTACAATGTAAAACAGTGTTAATTATCTTAAAGGGGCTGTACATTATAAACCTGAAACCTATCCTTAGAAGTAATTACTAAAACTGCTGCATAGTCGTTTTAGTAGTATAGTGAGTTATAACATCAGTGTTTCACAGAAGGCCTACGAATAAGCATGACAACAGTTGGTATAGAGTCAATATACACAGATATGTATCAGTACCCTTATGTCAATAAAACTTGGAAATATGAAAGAACAACAGATGTAAAATGCTATAAATATTCTGCAGAGAAGACAGATACAGTTGAAATGTTGCAAGGGGAAGGTCCTAGCTGAGAATGACAAAGAAAATAATGATCCAGGAATGACAGAAAATGTTAACAAAACTGGATTTAAACCACTGCCAGCTGTTGCATAAATAAAATGCTTTATTAAATACTAAACCAGGAATCAAAATTAAATTAAATAAGACTCAAGCTGATTTCAGTTACTCCCCTTGGTATATCAGTGTGGTGGGTAAATTGTTGTGCTTTAATTACAAAAATCAGCTGATCCTTTTCCCCTTTTTTGCACTTGTGAAATATTTTCATTGACCTGTCATAGTAGAATGTTTGCCAACATTGCATTCATTTCAACAATTTTATAGCATTTATCTGATTTTCTGCAATGAGCAGGGAATATGAAATTGTTAGCTTGGCTTTGAGATGTCTGCCCATCATTAGCTGTGCTCCTGAAAGGTCCAGAGACTGTAAAAGTGAGTTTCTGCTCTTCAAAATTGAAAGATAGTAATCTGAATTGTCAAAACTGATGTTCACCATATTGATCACTGCTGCACTAGCCTTAGCTATATGGGTTATATCCTGCCAAAGATATAACAGCAGGATAGCTTCCAAAGTTTCAAGGCACCTTCCATGCATCCAAACTGTCAAACAGCTCAAGCTGAGCTGACTAAATGTTTGGGTGAGAAGCACTTCAGAGCTTTACTGTCACTGAAGAGTACGTTCCATTGAGGCTTTTCAAGGATCAATGGTCGATTTGTGCTTTCCTTTGTTGGGCAGATAAGTTTTCTTTGGGGAAAACTTCAATTTTTTTAAATGTTGTTAATGTTTTATTACTTTCTTCTGCAAGAAAATTATTTTAAAGCTAGGAGTTTTGTGTTTTAACAGACTGTCTTGAGGTTGTAACATACTTTTAAATGGAACACTCATTTTTTACTGTCAGTTTAAAAGTAGTGAAAGTAACTGAAAACATTTATTTTTTGTGGAGAAATGTTGTTTAGTTTTCTTTTGTGGGGTTGGTACAGTGTTTTAAAGTGCTTTGTAATGTGATTTTTTTTTTGTTAAAAAAGTAACTTTTGTGGACTGGTAGTGTTTACTACCAATTACTGCTTGCCTTCCCCAGGAAAGAGGCATTGTTTTCAGCTTGATCCTTTAACAGACTACTGGTCCCACTGTTGGTCCTTCTTCCAGCCACAAAAAGAAAAAGTTAAAACAGCCTTTGCCACCACAGCAGGCTAGCAGTTTGCCTCAGTCACAGGTGAGCATCTCTGCTGTGGCCATTTGTTGTATCTCAGACCACACATTGTTTATCCTGGATCCCTCTGGTGTAGCCCCTACTGCAACTATGGACTGGGTGTTAGCCACATCCTCTGCAGCTGTTGGGATCCCTTCAGTAGGTAAGAGAGAGCCACTTCTGCTGGTCCTGGGATGGAGAACTGGGAAGGTTTCCCTGTTGTGTCAGAATGTTGTGCCCCTCCATAGGGTAGCAGCTGCTGCCATTAAGAACATGGTTGGCCCCATTTTTCCTGTCAAACAGAAACAGAAAACCAAGAATGTATCTACTCCTATTCAAATTTCTTTTGATAGGAGTCGTTTACTGGATCTGGCTCAGGGTTCAGTTCAGGCTACTGATCCATTTTGACATGTAGTTTCTGCTAAAGGAGTGATTCTCTTTTCCTGAAGAGAGTCAAGATTCTGAATCTGATCAGGAAGATGCGGAGATGGATACAAGACTTTTTCCCTCAGATCTCTGATTCAGACTCAGAGGAGAACTAAGTGTCTGATTCTCCTTGTGAGGGTTTCGCTTTCTATGACACTATTGCTAGAATGTGCCAGTGGTTTTAGTGGGAGAACACTGACATTTCTCAGTCCCTAATAAAATACTATGAGTTATTACAAAAGAAATTTCCAGAACCCACACCTATTCCTCCTATTATATCTGCTTTATAGGATGTGTATGTGTTACTGCCTGCAATTTTCCTGATAGTCAGCCAGTTGCCCCTAAAAGGGCAGGTAGAATGTATAAAGTTCCTCTGTCTTTTAAATTTGATCCAACAGATATAGTTGTAGTAGGTCCCACTGCTGCTAAGCACTTAGTTAATTACAAACCTGATTTTTCTGATAAAGGTTGGAAATTATTGACATTTATGGGAAAAGTGTATTATTTTGTAACTTTGATTTCTGAATTTTGATTTTTCAGGCTGTTCTATCAAATTTTGAAAGTATGAGGAATGTTTTATCTGAAGTTGCTTCTTGTAAGGAAAATCTGCTTTAAATCACTTAGTTTCTTCTATTGCAGAGGTCACTACTCATTGTTTGCAATGCTCTTCCAGGACTATGGTCACTGGTACTGTTTTAAGGTGGTTTGCATTGCTGCATTCTCAGAACTTCCCAGATCCAATTAAAAACAAGATTTTAAATCCTCCCTTGGACAGAGATTTAGTGTTTGGCTCCTCTGCTGCACAGCTGATCAAAAAGTGCAATGAACAGGGAGAGATGATCCAGGGAATCTCTAAGATTTTTCAGTCCTCCTCCTTCAAATAGGCCAAGTGATTTTCTACCTCCTCATTCAATGCTGACAAAAAAAAAAAAAAAAGAAAAAGAAAAAAAAGAATACAGTCTAAACAGTCTCAACAAAATTCAGGTAAAGAAATATTTAAGAAGAAATGGCAACATGGCAAGGTGGTTTCAAAAAGAAGTCTTGAACTGCCCAAAACTAAGGACATTTGCAAAAGTCTGAATGACTGTTTAAGGGACCTTGTGACCCCCTCCCAACCTGGCCCCTTTTTTCTTCCAGAAAATCTGTATCTCAGTTTTCCTCTTTGGTAACAGACTGTTTTAGACAAAAGGGTTCTGAAAATCATTTATTAAAGTTACAGATGGCAGTGTGATGTAATTACTCCTTTCTGGGGGATTATCCCTCATCCCTCATTGACTCTATTGTGTCCACCTGTTCTTCATCACATGCTGTGCCAAGGAGTTATAAAATCAGTTCCTCCTTCCCAGGTGGGGATTGGTTTTATTCAAAAATGCTTTTAGTGCCAATGAAAGAAAGAAAGAAAATGTTTGGGGACACTTCTGGATCGTTCTTTCCTAAATTTTTTTGTGATAGTGCCCAAATTCAAAAGCATGTAATTTCTCAACCTGTTGCCTCTTCTTCCTCTTTCATGTTTCCTGGTAACACTAGAGTTAAAAGATGCTTATCAACACATCTGTATTCATCTAGACCTCAGAAGTTTCTTAAGGTTTTTGTGTGTCTGGATCATATTATCAGTTCTCTACCTTACCCTTTGAACTATCCACTGCACCAAAAGTATTCATAAATTTTCTAGCTCCAGTTATAGCTTATTGCAGGCTACATTATACACACATTTTTTCCATATTTAGATGACTTACTTATCTTTGCACAGTCTTTTTCAAAGTGTCAGGAATCTCTCTCTTTGGTGAGAGATCTCTTGAGAACATTTAAAAGTCCTTCTTGACTCCCTCACACTGGACTGCATTCCTAGGAGATCAACTGGACACCTCAAAGCACTTTTCTTCCACAGAGGAAAAAAAAAACAGATCTTTATTTAGATCTGTGTCTAAGGTTTTCCACTCAGACTTCAGTCATTGTGAGGGAATACTTCAGTTTTGGATCTCGTGGCATCTATGATTCCCATTACACCCCTGGCAAGACTCCACTTGAGGAAGGAAGAGTAGCATCTGAAATATCTTTGGTCCCAGCATCAAAACCCTTTATCATTATAATCCCAGTGCTGGAGTTTGTCAGAAGTGAAATCTTTTGCTGGGGACAACAGAAATCCTTAAATCCAGGTCTTCCCTTCGCCCTCTCTCCTCACCCCAAAGCATTCAAGCACCACAGACACTTTGGACTTTGCTTGGGGAGCAGTTTCAGGAGGGATAAAAGTGCAGTGTGTTTGTGACACCAAGGACAGATACAAGAACATAACTATCAAGGAAATACTTGTCCTGATCAAGGCACTCAACTCTCTGAACAATATTTGGTCTACGAAACCTCTTTCAGTGGTTACAGACAATACAACAGTCATATGTAACATCAACAACCAAGGGGGAAAAAGTCATAGCCCCTTTGCAAACTAGCCATGTTAGCTTGGGATATAACTTGACTGCACATTCTCACTCTACATCATCCTACATTCCATCAGAGCAAAACTGTCTGACAGACAATCTGAGCAGGACCACAGCAGACCCTCATGAATGGAAACTAGATCAGGGGGTCTTCTAGGTTGAATCCATCTGTGGGTAGTTCCTCAAGCAGACCTCTTTGTCTCCTCACTGAAAAATCAGCTGTCAAGATTCTGTTCCAGGACTCCATGCAAGAAAGCCTGGAAGCCATATACCTTTTCTTTTCCTTGGACAGAATGTTACTGCATCTTTTTTCACCCTTTCCAGTAATATCCAGGGTACTTCTGAAGATTCAGAAGGAATCCTCCAAGGTCAGTATGGTTACTCCTTTCTAGCCCAGGCAACTGTGTTTCTCCCTTCTTTTGGAAATGGCCAGGGACAATTAACACAATTTTCCTCACAGACTGGATCTACTCACTCAAGAACAGCGGTGCTTGATACACACCAACATCAATCATCTTCAATTGACTGTCTGAATGATAGGGTCTTAATTCCTTTTAGGCACCTGTTTACTGAGGACGTGCAGCAAGTATCTATGGAGGCAAGAAAGACTGCTATAGAAAATCATATATGAACAAATGAAAAAGGTTTTCTAGCTGGTGCCAACTACATAACCAGCACCCATTCAAGGCTAGTTGTTCTCGTGTTTTACAATATTTGTGTGAGTTACTATCCCATGGACATACTTATTCCTCTATCAAGGTTCATTTATCATCCATTTCAGCTCTTCTGCCAATGGATCCTCCTCTTTCAATGCAGTCACATGTCAAAATGTTTTTGAAAGGGGTTTTGCATATGAGGACCCCCCCAAAAATGGTTGGCCTCTCCTTGGGATCTTAATTTTGTGTTTCAGAAGCTAATACTTGCTCCATTTGAACCAGCTAATCTGACTGACTTGAGGTTGTAAACATGGAAAGCAGCTTTACTGATTACTCTGACCTCTGCAAGAAGGGTATCTGAGCTGCAAGTTCTTATGCTGAGTCAACCCTACCTCATAGGTTCAGGGTTTCTTTGAGAACTAATCTGTCTTTTATGCATAAACTGGTATCCAAGTTTCCTTTAAGTCAAACTATCCACCTCCCAGTTTTCTTTTCTGAACCTAAAAATGAGGGAGAAAGGATACGTTGTACCTTGGATGCCTACAGACTACACAGGTACTATCATGACAGAGCTAAATCTTCAGATCTTTGGATCAATTGTTCCTTTCTTCTGAAGGTAAGAATGGACAACCTGTGTCAAAACAGACTATTTCTAAAAGATTATCTAATGTTATTACCTTTTGTTATACTCATCCTAACAACTCTATTCCAAGCAGGGTCAAGGCCAACTCTACCAGGACCTTGGCTTCAACTATGACTTTTTGGAAAGGGTTGGATTCTAGAAGTATTCCAGAAGCTGCCACTTGGTCCTTAGCACATACTTTTACAGAGCACTATAGACTTGATTTTTTTCTCTAGGTCCAGATCAAGCTTTGCTAGGACCATTCTCCAGGAGATCCTGGACTTTTCTCCTTCTATCTCCCAAATGTAGTTAGCTAAGGTAATCGACCTATATAGCTAAGGCTACGGCAGCAGTGATCATTCAGCTTACGCAACTGTACTTCACATTTCATCATGAGCTTCTATATTGTGTAGACCACATGTTTTACTTGACAGTTGTTTTTTAGACATGTTTAATTTAAGGTGACATGAATAAACTGTCACTATTTAGCATAACTATGAAATTCCTGTCTTATGAGTTGTGGACTATTATCCAATATTATTTTGATAAAACATGCCTATCAAAGATGAATGCTGATATTGTGAGGACACTATGGTAGTTTTATACAACTGCACAGAGAAGGCAATGGATTATAATAGAACAAATATAATCCATCTTTTATCCAGTGAGGATCTAATATTCCACATGGTAACATTTCCTCTCTCCCTCTCTCTCTCAAAAAAAAAAGTCTTCTGAAAATAATGCATATTTCATATATTTGTGCCATGTGCTCAATTTACTGTAATATCTTATGCCAGTAAAGGGCATCACATGTTCTTCCTTTCACTTAGTTATTCCTTTATATGCCAGTCATGAATATTGTGTAATATAGCTTAGCATAGTTGCACAAAAATACTGTCACTTTTCAGTGTTATGTTTTGCACACACAGAAGCTCATTCTAGTATGAGAAACACACTGCAATATCTGCATGCACTAGCTTAGTATTATCAGGCCAAAGAATCATTACATATGCCTCTGTTCTCTCTTGTCCAGATTTTCAGCTATTCTATCCACTTACCTGATGGTGGAAGTTGTGAAATAATACACAGAACTTCTAAATTTATTTATTTTACATTTGTTGACCGGGCTAGTCTAGCTGGATACATTTCCATTTTCAGTAGAGGCCCGGGGAGAAAAGCTCCAACAGCAAAATTAGATAATCACTAGAACTATGAGATAAACATAGAAATCAGTGTTCTAACATAGTAAATGAAAGAAGTTCAATAAAAATATATATGAAACAAAAATAAAAATAGAGGAAAAATTGGCATTTACACTAGAATAGAAAATCATAATGGTCATGTGATGAATTAATTTACTGTAATAAAATTGACATAACTTTAGTATACAATTATGGAGTAGATTTTACAGAAATTAACAGGAAAGGGTCTGCCAATATGTTCAGTTGTGATCACCAGTTCAGTTTTCCTGAAGATTTTAAAGAAAATATATGAGAGAATTTAGTAAGGTGAAGCAATAAGTTAGTGTAAGCAAAGGTTAGTCAGGTTTACAGAATGGACATAACCAGCAAGTTTTAAGGTGTATTTTGAGTTTTTGTTTAAAGAGAGGTAGGGAAGAGAGTGATGTTAGTTCAACGGGAAGTAGGTTCCAGTCTTTTCCCACTGTGTTAGAAAAGAGGGAATTGCCATGTTGTTATTTTTGGTTATGGTAGCTAGAAGCTTGTTACAAGAGCATAGTGAATTTAGGTTTTTATAGGGAATTATGAGGCTTGATAGTATAGGAGTACTGTTAGTTTGGTAAAATATCTTGTGGGCCATGGTAAATTGGGAGAGTTTCAGAAGGTTTTCAAGTTCAAGCCAGCCTAGCTGCTTTAGATTTTGACAGTGGTGAGTTCGAAAGGGATTATCAGTGGCAAATCTGGCGATGCTGTTATAGGCATGCTCCAGTTTGACAAGGTTATTCTTTTTAAGGTTAGTGTATATGGGAGAAGCGTATAGAAGAGTAGAAATTAAATTTGTGTGCAATTTTGGTTTTGGCTGTTGGAGTTAAGAAAGTTTTGATTCGATATAAGGAGCCTATTTTCCTGTTGACAGTTTTAATAGTATTATTTATGTGACTATCAAATGTAAGATTGTTATCAATAGTAATTCCTAATAGTTTGGTTGTAGAGTCGGGGTGAATGATAGTATGATTATTGGAAATAATAGGGAAATCTATTGGGGTGGACTTACTGGTGGGTGTAAAGACAAAGAGCTTGTTTTTTTTAGCACTAAGGAGACAGCATTTAGTGAACCATGTTTCAACTGTGTTGAATACATTCTGAGTGAGGGAATGTAGTGCAGATGGTGAGCTAGCTGAGCATACTAATGTTGAATCATCTGCATACTGAATGCAGGTGGCGTGTGGGATTGCTACATGCAGGTCGTTAATAAAAAGAGAAAAAAGAAGCGGGCCTAGAATAGAGCCCTGAGGGACTCCCAGTGTGACAGGTAGAAGGGATGATAGATTATGTTCCCAAAGAACTGTTTGTTGCCTATTGGTTAGGTAGGACCTGAGCCATTTAATAGCTAAAGAGTCAAGGGATAAGGATTCCAGAATGTTGATAAGAAGGGTATGGTTGACCATGTCAAATGCTTTGGACAGATCATTAAAGAGTGCTGATGAGAGGATGTTGTTATTTCGATTTTTATTTATGACATCTGTAAAGGATAACAGGGCTGTTGTGGTACTATGTAATGGCCTAAAACCATGCTGGCATTTAGCTATTATGTTATTGTGTGTTAGATGTTTTAAAAGTTGATGATGAATGCATTTTTCCATGATTTTTGCTAATGGTGATAAGAGTGCTATTGGCCGGTAGTTGGAGTAGTCATTGAAATGCTGGCTAATTTTCTAGAAACTCTTTAACTTCTTATAAGTAAGCTGTACTACATATTTTATCTGCATTAATTAGCGTATGGGCTGCAGTAGTCATAAGCATAGTATATAGTCCTGTTTGGGGGGGGGGTGAGAAGTGTCCCAGGTATATAATGCAGAAGTGCAATGTAAACGTTAGTCATAAACCTAAGTCTCTCTCTCTCTTAGTGTACATAGGGACCACAGATTCTGTTTTGGTGGTCTTGCACTCCACACAAAGCAAGCTATACAGGTGCATGGTGTACTCTCCCACATGGCAATAAAACAGTATTTAACACCACGGAGCTATAACCTCTGCCCTTTGCTATAGTGAAGTGCTACACAAGTAACTGAGGTTTGGGTACTGAGTCTCTGAACATCACTAACATGCATGTAATCTGGCAGCCCCATTACCACCTGCTATTCATAGCAAATATAGTGCTATGCATGCTAGCAGCATTATGTGCACTGTAAAGTGGTGCTGCAGTGCAGAAGAACACCAGGGCAGGCACCATGACCACTAACTGTCCAGGCCACAGTACCTTGTGCATGGTGGTGTACCCATCATCCACAGTGCTTTGCAGTCAACTATCCTGACCACAGTCCCTTGTACAAGCTGGTGCACCTATCATCTGCAGTGCTCTGTAGTCAACTCTCCAGACCACAGTCCCTTCTACATGCTGGTGCACCTATCATCTGCAGTGTTCTGTAGTCAACTGTCTAGGCCACAGCTCCTTGTACATGGCTGTGCACCCATCATCCACAGTGCTCTGTAGTCATGGCAGTGGCCATATCATAAAAGTTTCAGCCAGCATTTCAATGACTGAGTTTCAGTCATAATATGCTAATGAAAGGATCAGATTCTACTTCTGTTTCCACTAGGAGAGCTTAGTGGTATCATTGTTTGGTAGTGGACTGCCTGCATACCTCTCAACTTTCCCAGTTTTCACAGACTGTCCAAATTTTGTTTCATACTTTTGATCTGTTCTTCATAACATTGTGATTTTGGGGATTTTGGGGCAAATCAGTGAGGACTGAATTCACTAAATAATGACAGACATTTAAATTTCAGACTTCATATCCTTCAGAAAATGCATGGTAACCCAATACCTTTTATTTAAGCAACTTTTTATGTTTATAAGAGCAATATTTAAAATGTATCCATATATATGGTGCTTTGTCCCCCAATTATTTTTGGCTTTGTCCAGATTTTTTTGCTATGAGGTTGATACCTTTCGTTGTGGCAGTATGCTTATTCCACAGTAGGATGTTCCAGTTTATCACTTTATGCAGTAAAATAGCCTGTGTGGTGTAAGTCCAAGTAGTGATGGTGCTAATTCTCAACTGTGTTATGCTGAGTAAAGCATCACCAGTTCAATTCAAGTTACACAGGTATGTCAGACTATCAACTTATATCTTGTTACTAGTGCCCTTCAATGGCCTCATATGACCATAATAAGTTCCTAGCATTCCTAGAAATCATCCCTATTTGAGATGGCTCTTTAATCTTCAGTTGATTTCAACTACTCCTCAGTAGACTGGAGTACTTATATTTCTAACATCAGGTATGCACAATGTTTCAGCTTGGGTGAATGAGAACTCCCTGGATCAAATTATCCATAACCCCATCATGGGCACATGGGGACTTCAATACTGACTCGTATGCTTGTTTTCCAGATAGTCTTACTACTTTATTAAACTTATATGGATTCGCCCAATTGATTGCCTCCCCAGCTAGAATAGATAAACATAGTAACAAGCAGTCAGTTCTAGACTGGACTCTATCCAACAAACCATCACTAGGGTATAACTCAGGATGCCTCCCAGAGAGTTTAAGTGACCACCTATCTACTTAGACATCACCTCTGTCCCCCAAAACAAATACTATACAAACAAGCCTACAACAAAAGAAATTTCTCACCCATCCCCTTTAAACCCCCCCTGCTACATTGTGATTGTCACCACTAAAACATCTCCAACTTGATGCTGCAGTTCAATATTTTAATCACAAACTCCTTGATATACTAAATAATCTGGCTCCACTCTGTAACATCCGAGTCAAAACTAACTGCATCCCATGGCTAACTAAAGAAACCAAGCAGCTGCTTAGACAGAGACACAAAGCCTGGTCATAATATCAGAACAACAAAAGCCAAGCCTCCTTTGACAACTATCAGGAATTAAGAAACTAATCTAAAAAACTGATCAAGAATGATAAAAAAATTGTTCTATACAAGAATCCAGCATAAAAAACAAAATAATCCTCCCAAATTTTGAGGTGCTATTAAACATCTCCTACAACCAGGACAGTCCTCAATCACAACCCCCACCTCCACAAATACTAAAGTTAACTTAGCTTCTCAATAAACTCTTTTTTTAACCAATTCCATACTTTCTTTAATAAACAACAATAACAAAGCACCACTTTTCATCCGACCAGGAACAGAAGCAAACACTCCTTCCTCCTCTCTAAAACCTATCCAAACAAGTACAGTAAAAAACTCCTAACCTAACTCAAATCCACATCCCTTGTTGCTGATCAGCTACCAAATGAATATCTCAGGTTAGCTGCTGATGCCATCTCCTACCTTGTCTCAACATATCAGTCACAGAGCAATAGGTTCCTTAGCTCCTGAAAATGTCCTATGTAATTTCACTCCACAAAGGTGGCTCCTCAACAGAATTCTCCAACTACAAACCAATAGCCATTCTATCACCTCTATCTAAAATCCTTAAAACATGTATCCACTTGCAACTTCTGGACCGTCTGCTATATAACAACCTCTTAACTAACACCCAACATGGCTTCCAACCTAAGCATAGCACCACAACTGCCGTCATTAATTTCATTAACACCATTAACCTACTCAAAAATAGTGGACAACAAGTACCCACTATATTTCTCAATACATCCAAAGCATTTGACACCGTATCCCAAAAGCTCATTAATGAGGTCTCATCCCTTAACCTATCTCAAACAGCCCTCTCCTGGTTTCTTAACTATCTTTCTGACCACCAACAAGCACTGAAATGGCAAAATGACCTCTCCTCCCTGTTACCCATTAGAGTTGGTGTTCCCCAAGGTTCAATTCTCGGTCCACTTCTCTTTGTTATATTTACTAGCAAAATCCACACCACTGCTCACCTTGCCACAGTCATCAAATATGCAGGTGAATCCACTCTCATCTGTGCTGCACCCTCCCTTCCACAACTCCAAGAAATTACCCAAAAATCCTTTGCAGCCATAGAATCCTTTCTCTCCAACTATCAACTTATTCTAAATACAAAGAAAACCAAATTAATGCTTCTCTCCAGTAACAAATCCACTGACCACAATACCTCCTTTAGCATCTCTTCATCCAACAAAACCATCATCAAACCTGTTTCTCAAACCAAACTACTCAGTCATCATTGACACATACTTAATATTTGACAAACATGTATCCCTTAGTATTAAAAAGGCCCACATAAAACTAGACTGCCTCTGCAGAGTCAAGTCATACCGTACTAACACCACCAGACAATCAATTGCTAGGACCCATCTTTTGTTTACTCTGTTATATGCTTCTCCTATTTTCACAAACCTTAAAAGATCTGACCTTAATAAACTTCCACAAAATTGCCAAATTTGCCACTAACCTTCCTCATAAATCACATCACTGTGTTGCTCTCCATCAACTAACTTGGATAGAACGTTCCTCAATCAACTTAGAGTCACATATACCACCATCTACCAGCCTGATAGCCGCCCAGCTCTCCAAAGCCTTGTGCAAACCTACTCTGATAACAAAAAACATAAGATTTTCCAATAAATTCCTACTAAAAGTTACTAAATCCAATAACAGTTTTGGTGATTCTCTTTATTCTAATCTGATCCCTAATACATGGAATTCCATTCCTCAACACATTCTTAACACCAGCAACTCTCCCATGTTTAAATGTTTACTCAAGATTTATGTAAACAATAAGTGGATCTGCTCATGCATATCCCCAGGCTGACTTAGCACATCCCCTGGCTGACTTTAGCAGTACTTGTATTTCTAAAGTCAGCATTAGTTCTAATGCTCTCCTCTCCCATCCTCTCACTAATGTCTCTTTTTCCTATCCCTAAGCCATTTCAGTCCCTTGTACCCTCTCACTTCTTTGTCTCCCCACTTCTTTCCTCCTGTCTTCTAACTATTTACAATACCTATACTCACATGCCTTGCTGAATATTGACAGAATAACATGTTCTATAAAGTGCGGTTACCTACACTAATTCATTGTGAAATTGCTTTTTTTTTAATTTTTCACACTAGACCCACACTAATATGGCCTACCTGTTTTTATTTTTTCAAATCTATTTTATGATGTATGCTACATGTACTATGTCTAAGTAAGTATATTCCTTTATTGTAATGCTTTTTGATATTGTATTGTACCTTGCTATATAATGCTGTTATTTTTAACTTGTACTTGGAGCTTTTCTCCCAGGGCCTCTGCTAAAAATAGGCTACTAGCCCAGTTAGACATCCCCAGCAAACAAATGACAAACAAACAAACAAACAAAAAAAAAAAAAAACATATGGGTTAAAATGTTTTCTGCCACTTTCTCTCTGGAAAATATCATCCCCATCCTAAATATACTAGAGTCACACATCCTACTATCTCAAAGACCAGTAGCCCTATAGTTCTCTACAAGACCAAAAATACTTTTTCAGTAGGTTTACAGATGTGTTTGAGGTGTTCCCACAGCTGGATCAATTCCTGGAGGAATCCCAGGTGTAGTTTTCATTTGTGAGGGTCTGTCCTGGCCTTTTTCAGCTTGTCTTCTATTAATGATTTGCACTAATGGAATGTATAAAGCCTGAAGAGTCAAAGTGATCTGAATTGTTGCCTCTCCCACAGTCATGACAGGTTTGCAAAGGAAAACAAACAAACAAAAAAAAACTGTTGAAATTCAACAATGGCACAGGACTTAATCACCACAATACAAAGTTTATTATACAATGACTGGCCAGTAGTCTTCAAAAAGGAGCACTCTGATTGGTCAACCCAACCAGTGTGCCCATTGTAAATTCGAGAATATACCAATGGAAAAATGTCCGGTCGCCCAGACTTTCTTCCATTAGTTTATCTCATAATATTTTTACTTTTCTTTCTTTTTTTGAATAAATTTACAAAACTGAAGACCTCAAATGAACAAGGGAGACAGTGCAGAGAAAAATAAGAGGATAAGCAGGTACATTCTGCAAAACTAAAGCAACGTACCTGATTATCCTTTTACTTTCTCTATCCTGGCTCTCCTGAACATTAAAATTTACTCTCGGCAACAGAGATCTTCCTTTCTTTGTTGCTTTCTTTGGACAGCACTGATGTACTGTGTAAGTGTGGAATGCAAGTCCCATACACATGTGCAGTCCATCACAAAATCCCCAGGATACAAGAAAAATGTGGAAGGGCACCACGGATGCATTATACAAAGACATTATTTAAGAAAAGTAAGTATTTTTTTCTTAAATAATGTCATTGTATAATATCAATAACTGACTCTGTGGGGTGGTATGTTGATGATTTACCCATGGTTGGCTTTATTTAATCACTTGAGCTTCGCCCTCATGATTAAACCATGCCAACCATGGATAAATCTTTAATATACCACACTGACTTTATTGGTTATTGCTATATTAAGCACTTCCTTTCTTTCTTTCTTCCTTCTTGTGGCCTTCATCAGAATCTGAAAAATTAAATAGTACATTCATTTGCTGAGAAGCAAACCATTCCACTGGAAAGGGGTAAGCTCTAATCTTCCTTGTTTGTGTCTATATCACATCACAGTGCTGTTGTCTGTGATGATATGCTGACCAGAGATGATTTAAAGTTTTTTAGAACATTGATTACTGGCAACATTTCTTTGACATTTATGCACTTTTGTCTGTGTTGTTTGTTCCACAGACCTTGCACCTTCACTGCTTTAGATATAGCCTCCCATCAAAGTCTGAGGCATTTGTTGTAATTGCTTAAAGAGGAAAAGGGAAGAGGGAAGACCAGGGTTGACAGAAAATTGGTCCACCCACCACATTACCTCTCTTTTAACAAATCACAACACTGGAATCATAATAATCATGGAGGCCATGGAACCCAGAATCCTGAGAAATTCATTGGCAGATGTCAGATATTGGTTAGAAAAGCTGAGGAAGATTTCTTTGAACAGTTCTGCATTGTCCAGAGGAAAAAACAGCCCTTCCTAGGGAAGCATTTAATAGACATCTCAGGAATGAAGAGATGATTTTTGTAAGATTACTTGATACAACAGATAGGACAGGAATTTCTTGACACAATGAGAAAAGAAAATTTCCGTCTAAGGGGGTATTGTGTAAAATTGGAATTGTGTATAAATATTTATGCATAAGAAAAATGTACATGGTAAATAGAAGCACACTAGAGTATAGCTAAGAGAATATGTTTTAAGAATAAATGCAGAGGGTGGGTTTATTCACAAAGACAGTTATTTAATACATTAATACCAGTACAGGATATCGACAGAAATGACATATGAGCATCTTGCATGGGGAAATAGGATCACTAAAAGTTCAGAATGTCAGAAGATGTATTAATAAATTTACTTAGAAGGTGTGATATGATACATTATTGGTCAGCACTCATTTTTACTCGAATAATAAAATTATTGTCAGAAGATGAAATTGTTAACCAATAACAAGGTGGCTAAGAAATGTTTTACAGCAGGATATTATGAAATATAATGATGAAAAAATTCAAAGATGAATGGAGTGATTTCTGGATTACAGCTTTTTTTCTTTTATAAAATATTAAACATGACAATGGTGGGTAGTGGATATTGAGGAAATGTTATATTAATGAAATGACTAATTGATGACATACTATTTGAAAATACACTTTTTACATGAAGAATTCCATTTATGAATTCTTTTAATTTTTGTAATGTATATTGTCTGAATTACAATGAACAGGTGTCAGCAGGTCTGAGGAAGTGCAGGTTGAGTGGATCATTGTCAGGGGGCCTTGCTTCAGGGGTACAGGCTCCAGGGATGCCCAATGGTTAAGGCTAATGCCATAAGAGAAAAACTAATATTTATGTTACAAGACAACTATGTTCACTCACTCATTTCCCTTCTTCTGCATTGCCTATGGATGCAAAGAAGAAGAAGAAAAGGAAGGAAAGAATGGGCCAGTGGGAGTACAAAACATTAGATGGTTGCTGAGACAGGAGCAGAAACAAAGTAAAAAAAAAAAAAAAAAAAACTTTTCACTTCACATTTCATCCTGATTTAAATTCTGTAAGCTTTGTAGGGACGTCAATTTTTATGTATACATGCATATATCCTAGTGATCTGACCTTTCATAACAAGTAGAAACCATGGAGAAATTTACAGTACATACTAGATGAAAAGAAAATGTAATTTATCATTTTACCAAAAATTACTATATAATGTCATCATGTATAGCAGACAGCAACACAAAACCTGGAAGGTAAATAAACCGACAGTTCTAAAAACAGCCCACCACATCACAGAAGAGCTATAACACTACACTTAATCTTAGATTTGTATCACATTGGTATTGTCTGAGTACAAAAGCACATTAAGGATGTATTTTTCCTCTAAGGAGCTTCATTTTAGAATTACAATGAAGTAAACATTTAGAATCAAAGCTTACACTGAAGTACCGCATCTTATGTTAGAAGAATTCTGATAACACTTGTTGTGTCTTTCGGCTTTTCCCAGTTAGGTGTCGCCACAGTGGAACTCCGGTCCGTTAATGATTGGCAGAAGAGTTTTACGTACCAAGTTGCCGGCCCTGACGCACAACCTTTAATGAAGGTACGCCCATTCATGCATGTCTCCGCACAGAAGACGCTCTAGCTGAGAATCGAATGGGACAACGTCTTACTGTGAGGCGACAACGCTACCGCAGCACAATTCTGATAACACGACTTATTTTTAAATAATGCCTATAGTTATTTAGTCAGAGCATAGCCATGGACTTCTTGTTGCAATCATACCTCTCAACCTCTTAACACAAGAAACTGGGACAAGGCCTAAAATAATTGGGGGACAAAGGCCCAAAATGGTGACAGATTTTAAATATCATCTAATAAGCTTAGAAACTTGCTGGAATAACAGGATGGGTGCTAGCATGCATTATTTAGTGACTTCAATCCTCAGTGATTTGCCAGATAACTATATGTTTTATGAGGAACAGACCAAAATATAAGGTGAAAAATCTGGATATTTGAGAGGTATAGTATAAATACCCCTGGCCATCTCAATATGACAATATGTGCATATGTCAAAGAAGAAAGAATGTTTCACAGATAATAGTTATGTAACGTGTTTAAAACCTATATGTTATCCATTTCCTTAATAAAATCTTAACTGTCTGTAATTAATTTCCCAGATATCTAGTAGCTCAGTGATAATGAATTAATAATAAATATTTAACAAAGGCTTTGCTTGCTTATTTACAAGATGATATTTAATCCAAAGAATGAGTTCTTCAAGTAAGGTCGTCACTATAAAAATCAAGGTAAAGTAGACTGGCTGGATGCTACATTTACTGAATCACTATCTACCTGTGAGTGATGAAAAGCAGTCAAACCCCCCCCCAAAAAAAAAAAATTGTGCGCTAATGGCATAACTGGACATGTTATGCATAGTCATTCAGAAATGTGGCCATAAAATGAGTGAGTAGCAGACTCTGCTGTCTTCATGCTTTGTATGGTACTATAAAATGAAACAAACTAGAGGTCCAAACATCTCAAGCATAAAACACATTCTTTAATAATGAAAACAGCAAAGCTTTAAAGTCTCTTAGACTTTTCCTCAGTACATCAAAAGATTAATTAACATTTGAATACCATCGTCTTCTTCCGTCTTTTCCCAGTTAGGGGTCGCTACAGCGGAATTCCGGTCTGCTAATGATTGGCAGTCGATTTTTATGATGCCGAGGTGCCAGCCCGACGCCCAATCTTCAACGGAGGCACACCCATTCACACATGTCTTTCAAATGCCACTCAACCACGGGGTGGACATGCAGACTCCACACAGAGGGCGCTCTAGCCGAGAATCGAATGGGAGAACCTCTTGCTGTGAGGCGACAACGCTACTGCTGCACCACCGCAGCTTATTTTAATACCATCTACATTTATTTAATAAGTCAGCCTATTGAAAAATAGTGCTTTCATCACATAACATACTAAGTTAATAATTCAATAAACATAAAATTTAAAGTGCCTAGTGCTAATATTAAACAATTTGACATATATATCAGAAAATGCTAAAATATTCAACAGAACACTTAAAAAACACTTAGTCTCTTTGATTTGCTTTGTATGGTACTGTCATACCCAGGGAAAAATGGTTCCCTCCATTTCTACTCAGGACCTGGTGGACATTTTGTAAGAGTAGAATGCTGCAGTACCACACTTAAGTCAGAGCTCCTGTCATTATTTTGACAACTGCAATTAGAACAGATGTGAAAAGGCCAACCCAGTTTAATAATCTGAGGAGCAGGAAGAAGAGATGGTGAAACCAAGAAGATTAGTTGGGGCAGAAAAATGAGCATTCCATCCTATACCCCCCTTCTGTCTTGACTTTACAGAGCTTTAATTACAGCATATATATATATATATATATATATGTATATATATATATATATATATATATATATATATATATATATATATATATATATATATATATATATATATATATATATATATATATATATATATATATATATATATATATATACATATATATATATATATATATACACACACACACACACACACACACACACACATATATATATATATATATATACATATATATATATATATATATATATATATATATATATATATACATATATATAGACACACACATATATACATATATATATATATACATATATATATATATATATATATATATATATATATATATATAAAATGCACAAGTATCAGGACAGTCTGTGGCAGGCATGCATGAAACAAAC
Source organism: Protopterus annectens (assembly GCF_019279795.1). Classification (NCBI taxonomy): domain Eukaryota; kingdom Metazoa; phylum Chordata; order Ceratodontiformes; family Protopteridae; genus Protopterus; species Protopterus annectens. Next base: position 373,798,799 of record NC_056746.1, read on the forward strand.
TGCTGTTCTTGGGTAAGAAGTACTGAGTGACAGTAGTGTTTTTTTTCAGAACACTGAAATTTATAAATATTTCCATATAATTTAGTGGCCAGACCTGGTATAACACCTTTTAATTGCTTTAATCCATGCTTGACTTAACTGAGTCTAGCAGGTTTTAATCATAACACAAAGAATGCCACAGTGATGAACTTTAAAGATATTAAGGGATAAAAAAAAGTGAGCAAGCATTTCTTTGTATGCCTCTTACTGAACGTTGTATTCTGGTAATACTCAAACAAAAATTCACAGTAAGTAGAACTTGGAAACTATTTACTGCAGACGTATTGCTTTGCCCTAAGATGCTCAGCCATGATACAGCTGAAAAACTCTAGCCTACCTTTTCAGTCAGCATAAGTAAATACAAGCTGTGAAATATTTAAGCAATAACCGATGATGTGGTATGGTATATTGAAGATTTACCCACTGTTGGCGTGGTTTAATCACGAGGGCGAAGCCTGAATGATTAAATAAAGCCAACCATGGGTAAATTTCAATATACCACAACCACTGAGTCGGTTATTGTTATTATAAATGACATTATTTAAGAAAAAAATACTTGTGTTTCTTAAATAATGTCTCTGCATAACGGCGCATTACTGTTCTTCCACAGCTGGTGGTATACTGATTCCTTGTGTTGATGTACTATGTATACGTATGGGACTTGCATTGCCACGCATACCCAGTACATCAATGCTTTGAAATGGAAGCAATGGAGAAAAGAAAGTCTCCATTGCTCCGTTTTTGTTTTGTTTTCTTTTTTTTTTTTTAATTAAAAAAAACTTTCTGGCAGTTTAGGGGTAGGAGAGAGACAGCATGGAAGAAATACAAGTGATATCAGGTATGTGTGTTTAATTTTAAATAACATACCTGATGTCCCTAGTATTTTGTCCAAGCTGCCTCTCTGCTATGTCCGGAGTTGGAGCTAAAGATTTTATTTTTATTTTTTAAGAAATAAATATAAAATTTAAACAATATACCAACAGAAAGAAGTCCAGGTGACCGGACCTTTTTCCGTTGGCATATTGTGGGATTTACAACAGGCACTTTAGTTGGGCTGGCCAATAAGCGTGCACATTTTTGAATATTAATGGGAGGTCATTGTATAATAAAAATACTGCATGATCTCTGAAAGAATACCAGTTAGCAAATGAATGCAGTTACTTCTATATTTGATAGACATAAACTCATATGTAAAATTATTTTGATTAGAGGTAGAATATCAACATTTTAATACTACTTTGACATGGACATAAGAGACACACTTGCCCATGTAAAGGCATGCTGCAAAATCCCTGAAGGCACCCTAGTGGATGATACTGCAATGAAACAGAAATACTGAAATCAAGCAAGAAAAGACATGTATTTACTTAAATAAAATATATATAATCAATTAAGGAGTACTGTAATACAAACTATTGTATTTTTTTTTATTTATGTGCTCAGAATTAGCTCCACAGGATGTCAGTTATGAATTCCTGTATTAGCAAGATAAATAAAACATTACTGTGACACTGCCAGCCCAGCTAGATAGAACTTTATAAATAATCCTATGTCATTTGTAAATATTAATATGATCCACAAGCTTGTTTTACAAATGTAAGTAAGAGAACTGTATGCTATGATTAAACTATATGTTCTGTACTGAGCTTCAAGACTGTAACTACGGTGCACCCTGCTGGAAAAGAGCAGAAATGTGTATATGGAATATATACCTGTGCAAATGTATGGTTTCATAGTAAAAGCTGGAATATACAGAGTTAACCTGCAAAACTCTAAGAAAATAAGCTGATAAGTAAAGAGTTTTACGATGTGTTATAAAGTTAGTTTATCCCAGGTAAGAGACAGGATGTCTAGGCTAGAGACTTCTTTCTGTTGTCTGGAAACATAGGTAATTACAGGTTTCCAAGGTAACTGTTTTACAACTTTTCAGTTTCAGGCAAGCTTCTAAGAGAGAACTGTCAGCTTCTAAGAGATACAATTTTTTCATAGAGACGTTAAATTCTGTTGGTATCTGTTTAGCCTGGGAACTAGATGCAAGTGTCAAATAGTGATGTCATCTAGCTAACCCAGCAGTAATGTGTATTATTAACTTAAGAACTATCTCAGAGAGAAAGAATGCATTTTGCATCTTGTTCTGGTCCTGTTAACAACTCACCAGCACCTTGCCTTGCTCTATAAGTAAGTTATTTAGAACATAGTTTCTTTTAGAGATAGATAGGAATATAGCTAGATTAGTGTAGATGTTTTCTATATTTATGTGAGACTGTCCTGCTATGTTATTTTAAATTATTTCCTGTGTTTCTGATCTCTGCTGTCACTAGTTAATAAGTATTGTCTTGTGCTTTTATTATTTATTATTAAATATGTTTAAACCTATTAATTGTGGCTTTTTGTGTAAAGATATTTACGCTCTTAAGAGTACTTTGCATATGTATTTGGTAACACTGCATAGGCCACTCCTAAATAGCCTTATCCTTGGTCACACTTACTATTTGGATAACAGTAACATTACACAGTAGAATTGGACACCATTTGGTAAGGGCCTTTATAGTAGCTGATAAGGGTGGTTGGTGGCAGGTGGTACTACCGTATAGTCTGGGCAGAAGTGGGGCATAGTTAGTGAACCTGTGCCAGCCTTCCCCAGGAGTGTCTGTGTGTTTGTATATAAATCAAATCACAAAGTGTGTGTGTGTGTTTGTGTGTGTGTGTGTGTGTGTGTGTGTGTGTGTGTGTGTGTGTGTGTGTGTGTGTGTGTGAGTGTGTGTGTCAGCTACTTGGGCAGGGACATCAAGCACTGGTTGGAAAGAAAGGGTGTTAGTGGTTTTGGCTTGGCTTGAATACTCAGCTGAGATCTTAACCATATAGCTGTGCCAGTGGGGATTCTTACTGGGGATCTGGATAGAAAGGGAGAAACCATCCCCAGACTGACTGTGAGCTCTCTGTACTCTTAAGGGAAACTGTACTTTACTGTGTGTGTACTGTTCATCCTCCCAATGTGCACATCCCTCACTGGTGTTAGTGGTGAGGACTGAAGCTCCTTGATAACTGGGCCAGTGCATGGGCATCACATATTAATTTTTTGGCAGTGGTGGGATATCCACATCAATTATTAATTGTTTGGCAGTGGTGGGTTAGCCACATCAAATATTAATTGGTTTATAGTGGTGATATGGCCACATCACATATTAATTGGCTTGTAGTGGTGTGGACATTGAATTCCTGTAGCTTGTGCACATTGATCACTGAAGGTGGTTTTGTACTCTAAATCAGCCATGCAGTGAACATTCCATGTTTATATCATTATTGTTTTATTTTTTTTCTTAGCTTAGTTGGCTGAATTGTGCCAGGCTAAAGGACTGGTGCATGGAAACCTGACTAAACCAGACATCATTGCAGCTTTGGTCACAGTTGCATCAGAGAATAGCAATCAGGAGAATGATCAGACTGTCAGTGGAGATGTACAGCACTCAGAGAATGGACAGCTCAACCTTTCTACAGAGGACTTAAAATCCATCTGGAGTTAAAAAGGCTTGAGTTGGAGGCCAAGTGTTTGGAAATAGAAGCAGTAGAGAGACTGAGGCATCTAGAGACTGAGTAAAATGAAAAACGGTGACGTCTGCAGACTGTGAGGAATGAGAAACTGCTATGCCTGGAAGCTGAGGAGAAGGAGAGGCAGAGGCAACATGAAAAGGAGATGCTGACTTTTAGCCAGAGTCATGGAGGTAACGGGGAAGGGAGTAACTGGACCCCAGGAGCACAAAAGGTCAGTAACTTTCTTCCACAATTTACAGAGGGGGATAATTCTGATAGTTTCATTCATATGCTTCAGAAGGTATGTAAACAGTAATATGTTGACCAAGGGCTCTGGGTATGGTTCCTGGCCCCCTTACTCCATGGTAAAGCTGTAAATGTTCTTTACAAACTATCTGATGTTGACGTTTTAAACTACAGTGTTGTGAAGAATTGTTTGCTAGATTTTTTTTAAGTTAATGCACTGTGCTATAGTTGACAGTGCCCTAGGTTTGAAACTTGGCAAGGGCTGAATATTTTATTCACCCCAGGGATCACTTCTGTGGCTCTGCTTGACAGGGGCACAGGAAAATAATTTTCTTGGGTGGCAAAAGCCAGGGTACCATATGGCTAGGCATATATAGGCCCTAGGACCAATAGCCTAGTACCTACCTATGAACCTATGAACACCTGAAGAGTATAGGAAAAAGTTTTGTGAGCATAGAAGCAAGGCAGGTAAATGTGTATGTAAATATGTTGCTGAACTGAGCACTTATATTCATAGGTGGGTGAGTGGATGTCAGGTCACCACTTTTGAAGGGTTGGCAGACCTTTTGGTGAGGGAACATGCCCTTAGCACTTTGCTTGAGGACATGAGGATCTGGTTAGCTGATAGACAATGCCTTACTGTAGATGAGTTGGGGAAGAAGGGAGACCTATACCTAGTAAGCAGGGCATCACTGCAAAGGAAAGGGACACACAGTGCTGCTCATGGGTCTAAGGGAGCCCATAGTGGGCAGCCCAGACTGCCCGAACAGAATCTGCCAGTAGCAGGGGAAGCCACTAGTCCAAGTACACATCCAGGATCTAGGTTTAAATGTTTTAAATGCAACCAACGGGGCCATATAGCATACAGATGTACATGGAAGCAAGGTGGGCAACAACAGGTGGGAAACCCAGTAAGTGGGAATGACAAAATGCCAACAGTAGGTTGTCTTAAGACAACAAGGGTACCAAACAACCACAAGATTGTATATCCTATCTTAGTGAATGGCAAAGAGGACATTGCTAAGAAAGGCACAGCCTTTGCCATAACCATTGTGAAACCTGCAATGGTTACAGAGGAGCACTACTTGCTTGGGCAGTCTACTCCAGTCAGAGCTTTAGGAGGGACCCCATTCCAAATACCTTTGGCTAGGGGTCATCTTGACTAGGAAGGTGGAAAAGGAAGCCAACAAGTAGGTGTGTTTGAGGATATCCTTGCAGATATCCTGATAGGGAATGATTTTGATAAGGCAGCAATGTGTGTTCATGCAGTTACACACAGACAGGCTTGGAGACAAGCATGTGGGTCTGGTAGCCTGGGGGAGACCCAGACAGACAGCATACTTACAGCCAGGACTGGTAAGGTGGTTGCTTTAGGGAGGGAGCTACCATGTAGCAGTGAGACTGAAGGTGAGCCACAGCTGCTTGTGGATACTGATGTTACCCTGGACAGAGCGATTGTAAGGGCAGAGGTGAGTAGTAGTACCCAGGCTGACAGTGAGGCACCACTGTCAGAGGATACCAGATTTCCTGTGGAAGGGGAGCTTGGAAGGGTTACAAAGAGAGAGTTGAGACAGGCTCATCTCTCAGACCCTACATTACAAGGCCTGAGGCAGGTAGCTAGCGAGGCACCTGATTCTCAATGGAAGGGGGCATTTGTATACTGGAACAAAGGGTTACTGTATAGAGAGTGGACCCCTAAGGGATGGATTGAAGGTGAGAGAATACAGCAGTTGGTAGTGCTCAGAGCCTACCATCTGGCACTTCTAGCTATAGCTGTGATATTCCCTTTGCAGGTCATATGGGCATAAAACATACAAAGAAACACATACTGCAGAACTTCTATTGACCTGGAATTTCCAGAGATATAAAAGGGTACTGCGGGACCTGTGAGCAGTGCCAAAAGGTAGGCAAGGCAGGAGACAAAGTGAAAGCTTCTTTGATGACTTTGCCTGTGACTGAGGAGACATTTCAGTGGGTAGGTATGGATATTGTGGGGCCTCTGAGTACCCCAAGCTCCACAGGGAAAAGGTATATCCTAGCAGTAGTAGATTATGCTACAAGATACCCTGAGGCCATGGCTCTGTCCTCCACTGAGGCAGAAAAGGTGGCAAATGCTTTGTTAGAGATTTTCAGCAGGGTAGGTGTTCCTAAAGAAATACTGACTATCAGAGGTGCCAATTTCATGTCAGACCTGCTGGCTTGTCTGTGGAAGTACTTTGGGGTAAAGCACCTAAAGACCACCCCTACCATCCCCAGACTAATGGTCTTGTTGACAGGCTAAAGTCTACACTCAAGTCCATGCTGTGAGCATTTGCAGAGCATTGTAAGTGGGAGTGGGACAAATATTTGCCCCATCTGTTGTTAGCTTACAGAAATGTTCCCCAGCAATCCACAGGTTTTTCACCCTTTGAGTTGCTGTATGGGCATAGGGTGAGAAGGCCTCTAGACTTAATTCAAGATGAATGGGAAGGAGAGTGTGAATCCCACAGTGAGTCTGTTGTGGCATATGTCCTAAACCTCAGGACAAGGTTCAGGGAACTCATGGGCTTGGCCCAGGAGAACCTGGCAGAAGCCCAACAGCAGAAAAAGGTCTGGTATGACAGGAATACTCAAGCTAGAGAGTATGCTGTAGGGCAGCAGGTAATGGTTCTTGTTTCCATCAGACACAACAAGCTGCAGGCAGCTTGGGAGGGACCCTACAAGGTAGTAAGGAAGGTCAGTGATGTTAACTACATGGTAGAACTGTTAGGCAGGAGGCACGAGCACAAATTGTACCATGTTAACATGATGAAACCTTACCATGATAGGTAGGCCCTTATGCTGAGTATTTGCAGTGGATTGCAGGAGGAGTCTGAGGGAGATCTGGTGACTAAGCTCCTCAGTGAGGCTCAGACTGACACCTCCATGGAAGGGGTAGCAATGTCCAAGCAACTATCTCCTACCCAGGTTCAAGAAATCTGAGCTGTTTCACAGGAGGTTGGAGACATGTTCACTGAAAAAACAGGGTGCCCCCACCTGGTGCAGCACCAGGTGGATACAAGGACCCAAAAGGCCTATTAGGCAGGGCCCTTACAGGGTACCTGAGAGAGTCAAACAGACTCTGAATGAGGAGATACAGGAATATTGGAACTAGGGTTAATTCAGGGGTCAAACAGTCGCTGGTACTCCCCAGCAGTGCTGGTGCCAAAGAGGGATGGAAGCACCAGGTTCTGTGTGGACTACAGGAAAGTAAATAATCACACAGAGTCAGATGCTTACCCCATGGGTGCAGCTGGGTGGGTCTAAGTATCTTACCACTACTGGTCTTACCAAGGGTTACTGGCAGGTGCCCTTGACTCCCAGTGCTAGAGACAGGTCAGCCTTTGTGGACTCTTTTTGGCTTATATAAGTTCACAAAGATGCCCTTTGGGATGAAAAATGCCCCAGTGACTTTCCAGAGGCTGGTAGATCATATCCTAGCAGGAGAAGGAGATTTTGCTCTTGCTTACCTAGATGATATTGCCACCTATAGCCATTCCTGGCAAGAGCACCTGCAGCATGGCAGGGAGGTGCTGGGCAGACTACAAAGGACAGGGTTGACCATTAAGCCCAGCAAATGACAGGTGGGTACGGCAGAGGTCTCCTACCTGGGACATAGAGTGGGGAGTGGTAAGATCAGGCCAGAACTGGCCAAAGTGGAAGCCCTTCAGGCGAGGCCAGCACCTGTTACCAAAAAGCAGGTGAGGCCTTTCTTAGGGACAGCAGGGTACTACAGAAAGTTCATCCCCAGTTATAGTACAATCGCTGCACCCCTCACAGACCTGACAAGGAAAAACAGGCCAGATAAGGTAGTGTGGAATCCATCATGTGAGCAGGCATTCCAGAAGCTTAAAGAAGCTTTGGGAGGATCCCTTGTGTTAGCCATTCCAGATTAAAGCAACTAATTTGTTGTACAGGTGGATGCTTTGAACCATGGGATGGGGGCTGTACTTAGCCAGATATCTTCAGAGGGAGAAGAGCACCCAGTGGTTTATCTCAGTCATAGGCTCCAACACAGGGAGGAATGCTATGCAGTTGTAGAAAAGGAATGTCTAACCATAGTGTGGGCACTGCAGAAACTTTAGCCTTATCTGTAAGGAAGACAATTCACTGTAGTTACAGATCTCATTCCCCTAACATGGTTACTTCAAGCCAGCCAGCAAAATGCCAAGTTACTAAGGTGGAGCCTAGGGTTGCAAGCATATATGTCAGTGCAGCACCGCAGTGGGATCAGCAATGCCAATGCAGATGGGCTGTCAAGACAGGGAATGGGGTAAGGTATTCACAGATAGACTCAACCCTCTCAAGCAACGTTTCTCATGGGACACTTGAAAAACTAGCTTGAGTACTCGTTGGGGGAGAAATGTGACACTGCCAGCCCAGCTAGATTGAACTTTATAAATAATCCTATGCCATATGTAAATATTAATATGATCCACAGGCTTGTTTTATAAATGTAAGAGAACTATAGCCTTCCTGAAAACACTTGAGGGGATAAATGTATCTCCAAACACCATCATATTAGGTGATTTCAACTACCCGAATATAGACTGGGATCATTACTCAAGCCCCAACACTCTAGCTCAAAGGTTCCTAGAGTTCATTAACTCAAAGGCCATGGAACAACTAGTCACCATCCCCACAAGAGGAGAAAACATACTAGATCTCATCATCACGAACATGGGGACAAAATGTTCAGCACCAGAGGTGTACCCCTCATTGGTGAGATCAAATCATAAACTAATATCACTGGAAGTCCACATCCCGCCCCCACCCCAGATAAAAAAGACCACAGTGAAGAACTTCTCAAAAGCAAACTTCACACTTCTTAAGACTGGTGTGGTTTCCTTCAAGGCCCCCGAGCCAGCGGAAACCATTACCCAAACAGCTGAATCACTTACAAATGCCTTCTATCAGCACCTCCAGGACTGCATGGGTCAGGCAATCCCAAACAAAACAAAGACTCTTTGCACCAAAGGCAAGCGCCCAGTCTGGTGGACCCCAGCCATTAACAAGCTCTACAATAAAAGGAGAAAGCTACTACAAGATAGAGCAAAATCCTTAAAAGGGAAGACACCCTTGATCACTATAAGTAAAAAACTACGATCGCTCATAAAATCATCCAAGGCAAATTTTGAAAGAAAAGTCGCTAAGGACTCAAAAGACAATCATAAGGCCTTTTTTAGCTATGCTAGAAACCTGGGAGGAAACTCCCAGATATGCTCAGAATTAGTTCAAAATGATGTAAAAATCACTGAACCAACAGACACTGCCAACATACTGGCTGGCAGGTTCAGTGCAAATTTCTCCCCTCCCTCCCCCCCAAAAGGAGAGATATCTATCCCAGCAGATTGTAGCCTCCCACACATCTCAAATGCTCAGGTGAAAACTGCTCTCTCCAAGGCAAAAAACACAGCATCTATGGGGCCAGATGGTGTCCCCGGTTGTGTGCTCCACGAACTCAATGAGGAATTAAACCCGCTCTTAGGGCAGCTATTTAATCTTAGCCTCACCTCAGGATACGTACCCAAGGAGTGGCGTACGGCAACTGTGGTCCCACTTCACAAAGGCGGTGCCTCCACTGACCCTGGTAATTACCGCCCCATCAGCTTGACAAGCCTAGTCTGCAAAGCTATGGAGAGGATCATAATGGAACTCATAAATAAAGACATAGGGGACTTACAGACATTGGATCCAACCCAGTTTGGCTTTGTCAAGGGCAGATCATGCCTTTTAAACTTGGTTGATTTTTTTTTGAAACAGTCACCAAGGCCATTGATGAGGGCAAGGCAGTCCACACAGCCTACCTTGACCTTGCAAAAGCTTTCGACACAATACCCCACTCGGGTATCATAGAAAAACTCACCAACTTAAATGTAAACCCATACATCACAAGATGGGTTGCAAACTGGCTAAGTGACAGAACCCACAGGGTCAGAGTGGCTGGCGCCATGTCAGACTCCAAGCCGGTCACAAGTGGTGTCCCACAGGGCTCAGTCCTAGGCCCCCCTCTTGTTCAGCATCTACTTTTCAGAAGTTCAGGCAAACACAGGAGGATTATGGCTGACTAAGTTTGCAGATGACTGCAAACTGGGCGCAATAGTTGAAAACACATCAGACACAGATATCCTCCAAAAGGGTCTCATAGAAATGGATAACTGGTGCCAGAGCCATGGCCTAAAGTTAAACACCAAAAAATGCATAGTCATGCCCTTCGGGAAAAACAAGGTTACCCATAGCTACCATATAGGTGGCAATCCACTAAGCACAGAAGAGGTTATCAGGGATCTGGGGACCCAGGTTGACAGTAACCTTTCATTTGACACCCACGTTGCCAAGGTAGTTAGGAAAACCTTCTTCATTGCCCACCTGATCATGAAGGGATTCACATCTAGATCAAGGGAGGTCATTGTTCCCCTGTACTCATCACTCATCAGACCAATGATTGAGTACAATGCCCCATTCGGAATGTATCTTACCCGACACCTGCAGCAATTGGAAAGGCCCCAAAAGTTCCTCACCAAAAGGATAAAGGGTCTCAAAAATATGTCTTATGCTGCCCGACTGAAGGAACTCCAGCTCTATTCAGTCGCATACCATCTGGTCAGAGGTGACCTGTGCCTAACATACAAGGCCATGTCAAACCCGGAACTGATGGACATGCTCCACCTCAAAAAATCTAAATCCACAAGAAATACAAGAGGAAGAGACTTAAACCTTAACACAGTTATAAATAGGACGTGCTGGAGGGACAGATTCATCACCCAGAGACTCCCTATGCTGTGGAACAAAATCCCGGTACATGTGAGGCAGAGCACCTCACTGGCCCTGTTCAAGAGAAATCTTGACCAATGGATGGGAGATCGCAGGTTTACCCTGGGGATCACCTCAGTGTCACTGCTGGACAGAGGCACGGTAAACTAACGGGCACAGTACCTTTCAAACTTAAGGGGTGGTGAAAGCCACAAAACTTTGGGCTAGGCTTATAAATGCCCTAGGGCAGATAGCCTAGTATGAACCTATGAACCTATGAACCTATATGTTATGATTAAACTATATGTTCTGTAATGAGTTTCAGTACTGTAACCACAGTGCACCCTGCTGGAAAAGAGCAGAAATTTGTTTATGGAGTATATGCCTGTGCAAATGGATGGTTTCATAGTAAAACGTGGAATATACAGAGTTAACTTGCAAAACTCTAAGGAAAATAAGCTGATAAGGTAAAGAGTTTTACAATGTGTTATAAAGTTAGTTTATCCCAGCTAAGAGACAGGATGTCTAGGCTAGGGGCTTCTTTCTATTGTCTGGAAACAGAGGTAATTACAGGTTTCCAAGGTAATTCTTTTACGACTTTTCAGTTTCAGGCAAGTTTCTAAGAGAGAACTCTCAGCTTCTAAGAGATAAAAAATTTTCATAGAGATATGTTAAATTCTGTTGGTATCTGTTTAACCTGGGAACTAAATACAAGTGTCAGTTAGTGATGTCATCTAGCTAACCCAGCAGTAATGTGCATTATTAACTTAAGAACTATCTCAGAGAGAAAGAGTGCATTTTGTATCTTGTTCTGGACCTGTTAACAACTCATCAGCACTTTGCCTTGCTCTATAAGTAAGTTATTTAGAACATAGTTTCTTTTAGAGATAGATAGGAATATAGCAATATTAGTGTAGATGTTTTCTATATTTATGTGAGACTGTCCTACTATGTTATTTTAAAGTATTTCCTGTGTTTCTCAACTCTGCTGTCACTGTGTTGAGTTAAGTATTGTATTGTATTGTGTTTTTATTATTATTATTAAATATGTTTAAACTTATTAATTGTGGCTGTTTTTTGTGTAGAGATATTTAAGTTCTTAGGGTATTGCATATGTATTTCGTGACACTGTATAGGCCACTCCTAAATAGCCTTAGCCTTGGTCACACTTACTATTTGGATAACAGTAACATTACACAGAAAAACTGGACATCCTTTGGTAATGGCCTTTATAGTAGCTGATAAGGGTGGTTGGTGGCAAGTGGTACTACCGTATAGTCTGGGCAGAAGGGGGCATAGCTAGTGAACCTGTGCCAGCCTTCCCCAGGAGTGTCTGTGTGTTCGTATATAAATCAAATCTCAAAGTGTGTGTGTGTCAGCTACTTGGGCAGGGACATGAAGCACTGGTTGGACAGAGAGGGTGCTGGCGGTTTTGGTTTGACCACTCAGCTGAGATCTTAACCCTATAGCTGTGCCAGTGGGGAGTCTTATTAGGGATCTGGAGGGATAGGGAGAAACCAGCCCCAGACTGACTGTGATCTCTGTGTGCTCTTAAGGGGAAATTGTACTTTACTGTGTGTGTACTGTTCATCCTCCCAATGTGTACGTCTCTCACTGGTGTTAGTGGTGAGGATTGAGGCTCCTTGATTACTGGGCCAGTGCACAGGCATCACAATTACTATAAAAAAATTTACATTTTAATCCTTGTCAGACAAATGTTTCAAAGTTCATTTTCAATTATTTGCATCTGCATACTGTTTTAATGCTTACGTTCATAGAACAGTTCTCTGCTGTATTATATTAGTGAGGCAGCAATATTTTTAAAGAAATATTCCAGGCTATTGGATCCATCTACATTACTGCTGCAATTTAATAATAATAATAATAATAATAATAATAATAATAATAATAATAATAAAACTCTAAGAAACACTTACCAGAGTATGGTATTGGTCCATTTCTATCTCCATCCTTAAAGAATATAAGCGTTGGAAAGTTGTTGATATCAAACTCTGTAGCAAGATCATTTTCTTCTGTAGCATCAACCTTGGCCACCTTAATTTCAGAAGATTCATTTTTCAGCATTCCTGCAGCAGTGGCATATTCTGGGGTAAAAGCCTGGCAGTGACCACACCATGGAGCATCTGCCAGGGAAAAGAATGAACAATCAGATGGTACAAAAGTGTAAAGTGAACAGAGAAACTCTTAACATGATAACTCTGATAACAGAGTAATTTAGAGATATGAGCTGGGATATCATAATAGTGCTGTAGAGCTGCATTTTCCTGTGTGAAACCTCACAATATCCAGGAAAAAAATATACCCCCACACATGTGTGTATATATGTGTATATATATATATATATATATATATATATATATATATATATATATATATGGGTCTAGGACTATTCACTGAAAGCACATTTCACTGAAACACATTTGACTGTGCAGAATTCACTGAAAGCTCAATTCATTGAAAACACAATTCACTGAAACACATTTCACTGAATGTTATATATGGCCTTTTCCCCACTGTAGTGCAACCCTGGAGTTAGTATATATAGTAAGCGGTGTGTAGGGGAGCACTGCCCCCCACATTGGGGGGTGTGGGGTGCGTAGCCCCCCACCTATTTTAAATATTTTGAACTATATACATGGATACTTGCAATTCCAATAAGTTACTCTTTTCTGAACATAATATATATCCAAACTATTACTATATATACCAACTCCAGGGTCGCACTACAGTGGGGAAAAGGCCATATATAACTTTCAGAGAAATGTGTTTCAGTGAATTGTGCTTTCAGTGAATTGAGCTTTCAGTGATTTGTGCACAGTCATTTGACTTTCAGTGAAATGTGCTTTCAGTGAATAGTCCTAGACGCATATATATATATATATATATATATATATATATATATATATATATACATATATATGTGTGTGTGTGTGTGTGTGTGTATATATATATATATATACATATATATATATATATATGTGTCTACTTCACACAATCAAATCTTCACTTACCCAAAACATAGAAAGATGAGAGAATTTTGCCAAAAACTTACTTTCACAAACACTTGAATCACTCCTATTTCACTCCAGGAAAGGAGCCACTTGGTCAGCATGACAAAATAAACAAACTGAAGCAAATCAAACTCACAATATATACATATATGTATTACATACACATACATGGATATATGGAATATTTTCAATACATTAAAAGTTCAAAGGTTCAAAACACAAAAAATTGAATTTCAAAAATTAAAAAAAAAATTGTTTGGGCAGGAGCAAGACCTCCTGCATTACCTACAGCTCCTGAAAACTATATTTAGCAACTCTGAGAATGCACTGTTATGCAGAAAGGGCAAACTCCTGATTCCCCAAAATAACAAAACTCAAGAGAAAGCCAGTTCAGCGTGTTGAACATATGGCCAATTGATATTCAACATTTTTTGTTCGACCAAATGAATGACTTGAATATGCACACATAGATAGATGGATGGATATATAGACAGACAGACAGACATAGATGGATAGCTAGATAGATCGATAGACAGAAACAATGTAGCACAAAGAATTACATTAATCTTACATGGCAAAAAATGTTTACTCCCCTTTTCATCTGAGTAGCTGTAATGCAGTAAAAGTATTTTGCATGACATATCTTGACTCAGTTATACCACTTCTAGCTAAAGGCTCCGAGTAATAACCAAACTTAAAAGTACACTTTCCAGTGAAGTGCTGAAAAAGTACAGTTGTGTAAAATCTTACCATAATGGTAGATGTTCTTGCCTTGACTGCTGCAGTATTCATAACTTATGGGATTCCCTGCCATGGAAGCCCATCATCCAGCCAGTCTACCAAAGCCTACTGTTGCCTTAAGGTACACTGAATGGCATCTAAACGCTCCTTGCTTAGGCATAGGGCATAAAGGTGACATTTAGGTGTACCATCCTCAGAACTGATTGCCCCAGTAGGAATAAAAGTCCAAGGAAAATCAAAGAGAAACTGCACATCCAGGAAGGAAAAAAGAGTAGGGGGATGGAGGGAGGGAGTGAATACTGCAGCGGTGAAGACAAGAACATCTACCATTATGGTAAGATTTTACACAACTGTACTATGTCCTTACATTCACTGCTCCAGTATTCATAACTTATGGGAGCGTTTCAAAGCTCAAGAAGAAACTTGGGAGGAGGAAGCAGCAGTAGAGTCCTCCAAGAAGCCATGAAGAATGACATTAACAAAACCAGCTCTAGCTCTGGAGACAACATCCAGCTTGTAGCATTTGGTAAAAGTATGCACAGTGTCTGAGTCCTTGAAAATAGCACCAGACGAAGCTACAGGTCTAGTAGAATGAGCCTTTACAGAAGAAGGAAGGCTCTTGCCATGAAAAGTGTAACAATAAGAAATAGCCTTTGAAATGCAAGTAGAAATAGCTTGCTTGGAAACAGCCAATCCTAAAGAACTAGGATGAAAGGAAACAAACAGGAGTAATCACTGGAATACAACACAGAGAAAAAAAACTTCAGAAAATGGATGGCAGCAAACAGACTGATGGTTAAAAACAGTGTTCGGACTGGCAGCAAAAAAGTTCTGAGGATGGTATGCCTCAGTGTCACCTTTATGCCCTAGTCTATGCAAGGAACGTTTAAGTGATGTTCAGCATACCTTAAAGCAATGTTAGGCTTTGGTAGACTAGCTGGATGACAGGCTTTCACTGCACGGAATCCCATAAGTTATGAAAACAGTGGCGAATGTAAGGACAGCTATTTTGTCACATATTTTATTAAACTCCCTTAGCATATATCTGTCATAATTAAAACCTTTTGGAACTCTAAGGACCATAAATGTGATAAATTTTAGTGCAGATCTACAAGTGTGAATGATTAGAATATGTTCCAGATTTGAGGTTGGGATATTTCAGAATATTCTTCCTATTTCATGGTACAAAGATTATGGAGACAGTATATATAAATAGCAGGGTATGAGGTACAGGGGCAGACATCTCCATTGCAAGAAAGTTGGAAAACTTCACAGTAAGTAGTTAACCCCTCACTCTAGGGCTTCAGTTGTACAATCAGCATCAGTTTCTATGAGCAGCTGTAAGAATCCCTCAAGACTTCCCTGAAGTATTCCCTGGCCTTCGACAAGCTTAAGCTACACTGGATTCCAACAGGATGAGTTATCGGTACTTTTCTAATGGGGCAGCAGTCGTTGTCAAACATAATTGATAGAATTCTCTATCCCATAATGGTCTGCACTCTGCTTTGACATGATTTACCTTGTAGACTTCTTTCACCTACATTCTATCATTAAGACCTACACCATAGGTAAAATTTAGTAAAGAAATGTAATTTGTAACCTTGTCATGGCCAAAGGAAAACAGATGATTGAGTTTAACTTCAAGTTCAATCTTAAGCATGTAATAGCAGTAACTATTCCCACAAACATTTAATTCATCTTATCGAAGGCAGTTGATGGTAATAGTGGTAAAAGCCAATGAAGAGTACACAGATATTACTTAAAATTATGTTTGAACCCCGCAAATCTGAAGAAACAATACAGCGTTTGCTAATGTGGCTGTTAAATGAAAGGGTATTGACAGCTAAAACACTTGTCCAAAACGTATATACAACCTTTCCCCTATGAGTTTACAAACACTTCCAGGGCACTGCAAGTGGAACTATGTCATTCGTAGCTTGCATATGAAAATGGCATTCAAAGTGTAGTTGGTGCTGATGCTTTTTTCCAAAAAAGTAGCCACTCTATTGATTTCCCACATAGTACATACCTTTGAACTGTCCCTGATTTTGCCTCACATTATTATTTTTAATTTCTCCAAGTCTTTTGGGTTTCTAATACCATGATGGGAATGGGCCCCATTCCTAAGTCAAAGTATGATTAAAATTCATGAAATTAGTATTGTTTCAATCTTTGATGTCAGCCAGTAGTGCTCTTTGCAGCACCTGCAATGTGTGCCCAGTAATAACTCCTTCTGCAGTTCATATGGAGTTACATGTATTGGTAAGATATCTAAATACGAATGTAAATTATTTTTTATAAGACCCGTTGCTCCTACTACTACTGGAACTGTCTGGGTATCTTTCTTCCACATTGCTCTTGTTTCTGCCTGCAGATCCTGGTATTTTATGACTTTGTGTCTGTCTGTACGCAAGACACTGTAGTCACTGAGTGTCCCAATTTTAATGATCAGTGCTACTCTTGTCTTCTTTTCTTGGATCACTATATCCATTTTTCTAGCATCTATCTTTTGAACTGTTGGTAATGGATGATCCTAATTGATGTAGACGTTTTCATTTTCTATGATGTTTTGTGGCTCATGTTTCCAGTGTTTTTCGGTCACTTCAATACCATGTTTGCACAATCCCCAGTGCAACAGTCTCACCATATTATTATGCCCTTCAGTATACAGTCCTTCTGCCATTATTATGCCACAACCAGCAACGAGGTGTGCAACTGTTTCCAATTTGGTTTTAAAAAGCTACATTTGTCTGTTCTCCCACATGTTCAATGGACTTTATAAACCAACGTGTATGCAGCCCACTATCTTGGGCCGCCAATATTAACCTTTCATCTCTTGGTTTGAATTCACCTCTCCTTAACCATTCCTATGTTTGTTCCTGATCAACATGAGGTTCTTCCACAAGTTTTCTGTACTTGCAACTATATGTATGCTTTTTCCACATTTCTTGCCTTCTCATCTGATCCTTCACCTTATATTCTTTCTTTTGCTTTTTGGCACATTCATTTGCTGCCTGATTTTTGTCTACTTCTGGTTTGATTTTCATTCCTGCTTGACGCCGATAAGCTTCTGCTAGATTAAGCAGAGAAGTCATCTCAGATTTATTCTCCTCATGTTTCAAAACTTTCACTACATTTGGGTCTTGTGTGGTCAGCAGATATGTGTGGAGTCCCACAATTACAGATCTGTACATATAATCAATTTCAAGGAGGCCCATCCCTCCTTCGGAATGGGGAATATATAATCTTGGTATGCACTGATTTTTATAAATCATTTGGTGAGCATGAAGCATCCTTCTTGTTTTCCTATCTAATCTATCCAACACGTTTTGGGGCCAGTCAATCACTCCAAAACTGTAAGCTTCCCTGTAAAATGTATGATTCTGTGGTAGATTACTAATGAGTACAGTTAGTAATAGCAGTCATATACATATGTGTGTATAAATAATGTGTAGCAGTGTTTGTGTGTGTGTGTGTGTGTGTGTGTGTGTGTGTGTGTGTGTGTGTGTGTGTGTGTGTGTGTGTGTGCGTGCGCGCATGTGTGTGCACGCACGCGTGTGTGTGTGTGTGTGTGTGTGTGTGTGTGTGTGTGTGTGTGTGTGTGTGTGTGTAAAATCGGTGTTTTTCAACCTTTTTTGTGCTGCTGCAATTTTACAGTAGCCTCTGTACTACTGAGGAACCCTGCACCACAAATGTCAAGTGCAATATATTGCGAGAGGAGCATTACTCATGTTGAACTTTAATTGTTCCACACTGAAAGGGTCAGTCACATGTGAAGCATGTGCTTCACCGATATCCATGATAAAAGTACTGAATTCAACTAACTCATGAAAAGAATATTTTATAACTATAAAGTAATGCATTTTAAGTAAGGTTGCTATCATTGCCAGTCCTCCACACATTTTCCTGCTGCCCTGTTAATGGAAAAGTACCGAGTTATCTTTTGTTTGGAGATGTTTAACCATGGATATTCCCCAAAGCAGTGAAACATATCCTTCAGTAATCCCTCTAATGAGAAGTGTGATGACTTGGAATGCTAGGGTTAAGCTCAGAGATGCAAATATTTTGGGTTGGTGTTGCTCGCAACAGGTGACCCATACAGTATCACCTTGTGTAAAAGATATTTCATAGAACAGAATAAGATAGTACTAAAATGGTAAAGATGACCTAGGGAAATGAAAGGTTAATGAATAATCCCACCGCATTAAATTATTTGACATTAGACACTGGTTGCCTCAGGTCATTTGCTGATTTTTGTTTTTTGCTCCATCTGTGAGTAGTTGTTTTATACATGCCAGGAACAGTTAAGGGCTTTCTTGGCATTAATTTAAATTTTTTTAAGATGACTATTTATTTATTTATTTATTTATTTATTTATTTATTTATTTATGGCAGATAATGACAATGAGGTCTATTTAGTATATCCATTTACCTAATTAATGGATATGTTGCAAATCCTAATTAACTGATAGCATATTATTCCTTTCCTTAGAAAAGTTGACTTATGTCTGTAACATGTATATTTGAATTTTGATATAGGGTCGTACTGGCAAACATTTGTGTAATAGTCAAGGTCCCCTTGTGTGGCCTTGCATATAGCTCACATAAAAAGTAATTCTTACAAGTTTTCTGCACATCTGAGCAATAATGCTTTACTGCACATGCACAATGATGAGCAACCGAACAAAGATATTCTGGACATGATGTCTGAAAATTAAGCATGTATGTCACTTGTGCCTCTGCAAAAGGGAAGTCGTTAGTATAGTGATTTAAAAATGCTCATACTGTGCAACTTCTGTGAATGATACACACACCTGTCATTTCAATAACTGAGCAGACACTGAGACATATCTCAAAAGTTGTACAGATACAGACTGCTAGATGAGGTTCTCACAACGCATGGTAAGTGAGTCATAGACATTTGCAATACATCATAGGCATGCATATCATGCATGTTTCTTTGTTTATGTAGTTTCTGGTGAAATCCATGTATCATTTATCATTGCAATCTTCTGACTTGGCTCTGTCCTCTTTACATCCTAAGCAGATATACTTCTCAGGAGCACATTCAGTGCATAAGATGAGATCTGACAAACTTCTGTAAGATGAATTACAGTTCCTTGCTTCTGATGACATCACCTCCTATGTATCATAATATTCCATTGGCCTTACCTGCTGCTTTATCATGTTATCTACCTTTAAAATATTTAATATAACTATCATAGGTTCATAGGTTCATAGGTAAGTACTAGGCTATCGGCCCTAGGGCCCATACAAGCCTAGCCAAAAAATGTACCCTGGCTTTCGCCACCCAAGAAAATTATTTTCCTGTGCCCTGTTGAGCAGAGCCACAGAAGTGATCCCCGGGGTGAATTTCCCATCCAATCATCAAGATTTTTCTTGAAGAGTGCTAATGAGGAGCTCTGTTTGACATAGATAGGTAGTCTGTTCCAGAGTATGGGAAGTCTCTGGGACAGGAATCTATCCCTCCAGCATGTTCTGTTTATTGTGGTGACAAGGTTAAGGTCCCTAGAGCGTGTAGCTTGGAGGGATTTCTTTAAGTGGAGCATGTCCAACAGCTCTGGGTTTGACATAGCTTTGTATGTTAGGCAGAGATCGCCCCTGAATAGGCGATATGCGATGGAGTAAAGCTGTAGTTTTTTGAGACGGTCTGCATAGGGCATATGTTTGAGGCCAGTAATCCTCTTTGTGATGTATTTCTGTGGTCTTTCCAGTTGTTGTAGATGTCTTGTGAGGTACATATCAAAAGGGGCGTTGTACTCTATAATGGGTCTAATGAGTGATGAGTAGAGGGGAACAATGACCTCTTTTTTTCTGGATGAGAATCCTTTTATGATGAGATGAGCCACGTAGAAGGATTTCCTGACCACTGTGGCGATGTGATTATCAAAGGAGAGACTACTGTCCACCTGTGTCCCAAGGTCTCTTATCACATTTTCAGCATTAAGTAGACTACCAGCTATGTGGTAGTTCATGGGCACAGAGTTTTTACCAAAGGGGATGACAATACACTTTTTGGCATTGAGCTTCAGGCTCTCCCAGAGTCCCTTTCCATGTCTGAGTTTTAATTGTTTATTAGGTAAACCCACTACGCTTACCTGTCTCTTTCAGAATTAACACTGTCGTATTAAGTGACTTGAACAGAGATGTTGCAGGTAAACAGGGAGTGAGGGAATCAAACCCAGGTCAGCAGGATGAAGCCCTTTAGCAGTTCATTGCCATACTCTTTTATAATAAATTGTCAGGCATAATGTTGCTGCTGCCATACCAAATGTGAACTGCTTGGCTCACAGAAAACAGTATATAGAAATGGAATCCTTTTTCAAAGCAACTGTTTCAACAATTAAAGTTTTCAGTTTGACCCTGGCAATAGAATAACTAAATAAAAAAAGAAAAGCTGCACCCATCAAGTAATGACATTAACTACTGTGCATAGCTTTTCACATAACTGCATCAGAATGATGTTTAAAAATTCTCTGTTGCTTTGCTCATCAGGTAAGTCATCTCCAACCCATACATACTTCTGAACCTGTACACAATAAAAAAAGGAAAAAAGGCCCTTGAAATGTATAGTTATCCCCTTTGGGAAAAAACATGTACCCATAAATTATCACATAGGTGGTAGTACACTAAACACCGAAAGTGTGATAAGAGACTTAGTGACACAGGTGGACGGTGGTCTCACCTTCAATAACCACATCGTCACAACAGTCAGGAAATCCTTCTATGTGGCACACCTCATCACTAAGGGCTTTTCATCCAGAAAAAAGGAGGTAATTGTCCCACTTTAATCCTCCCTCATTAGACCCATTATAGAATACAACGCCCCATTTGGTATGTACCTCTCAAGACATCTGCAACAACTGGAATGTCCGCAGAAATACCTCACTAAAACAATCACAGGCCTAAAGCAGATACCCTATGCTGACCGCCTTAAAAAGCTCCAGCTATACTCTGTCACATATCGTCTACTCCGAGGCGATCTCTGCTTAACATACAAGGCCATGTCAAACCCAGAGCTGTTGAACATCCTACACTTAAAAAAATGTCAATCCCTCAGAGCCACACGCTCCAGGGATCTAAATCTTGTCATCACAATAAACAAAACATGCTGGAGGGATAGGTTCCTGACCCAGAGACTCCCCAGACTCTGGAATAGACTGCCCATACATGTCAAGCAGAGCGCCTTTTTGGCCCTCTTCAAAAGGAACCTTGATGATTGGATGCGAGAAAGGAAATTCACCCCGGGGATCACGTCAGTCGCCCTGCTAGACAGGGGTCCAGGGAAGTAAATAGTGTGGGAAGAAATAGCCAAGGAATTGTTATGGCTAAGCTTGCATAGGCCCTAGGGCTGATAGCCTAGTATCAACCTATGAACCTATGAAAAATAGAATCATCTGGTTAACAAACTAGATATCTAATTGGCATAAAATGTGAATACCAAACAGAACATGATGCTTTCCAATTCCAGTAGGAATATGGAAGACTAATCAGAAATATGTTTAAAAACAGTGACAGAAATTATGGAAAAAATATAATCACATTACAGACAGTGTAAATCTGTTGAATTTAATTAAGTATACTACAAAATTCTACCATGCAAGGTCATTTATGTTTGTTTCAGAAAAAGGGTGTTGTAAGATGTGTGCCCACAAGTATGCTGGCCATGTAGTGTGGTTTTCAGTGTACTAAACAGTGAGTGTGTGTGTGTGTGTGTGTGTGTGTGTGTGTGTGTGTGTGTATAAATTATATATTTTATGTATAAATATTATAAACATGTATATATATATATATATATATATATATATATATATATATATATCTATATAGACACACACACACACACACACATATATATATATATATATATATATATATATATATATATACATATATACATATACACACAATGCATATTTATTGCAGTTTCCCTGCAGTTAGGCAAAAACTTCTGGAACACCTAAGACAAAACTATAAATGCATCTGTCTAGACAATGGTTAATTTGCTATCTCTGAAGCAGCAAGTACACTGCTAGCATCTTATTAAACCTTCTACACAGTATATATAAAACATATTCATTAACAGAGACATTGGGAACCTTCAAACATTGGACCCTACCCAGTTTGGCTTTGTTAAGGGCAGATCATGCCTCCTAAACCTGGTGGACTTCTTTGAGACAGTTACCAAGGCTTTAGACGAGGGAAAGGAGGACCACACAGCCTACCTAGACCTTGCAAAGGCTTTCGACACCATTCCCCATTCTCGTATTATAGACAAGCTCACCAGCCTGAACATAAACCCCTACATCACGAGATGGGTTGCCAACTGGCTCACGGATAGAACCCACACGGTGAGAGTTGCAGGCCCTAGGTCTGACTCTAAACCAGTTACAAGTGGCGTCCCCCAGCGCTCAGTCCTGGGACCCCCTCCTGTTCGGTATATACTTCTCAGAGGTACAGGCAAGCACTGGAGGACTATGGCTGACCAAGGTCACAGACGACTGCAAACTGGGGGCCATAACTGACTCTCCAGCTGATACAGACATCCTCCAGAAGGGTCTCACTGAGACGGATACCTGGTGTCAAAATCATGGCCTCAAGCTAAATGCCAAAAAGTGCATAGTCATCCCCTTTGGAAAAAAAAAGTATCTGTGAACTACCACATACGTGGTAGTCCCCCAAAATACAGAAAATGTAATAAGGGATCTGGGGACCCAAGTAGATAGTAATTGCTCCATTGCTAATCATATTGCCAAGGTGGTTAGAAAATCCTTCTATGTGGCCCACCTAATCACAAAAGGGTTCGCATCTAGAACAAAAGAGGTCATTGTGCCCCTCTACTCATCACTCATCAGACCCATCATAGAGTACAATGCCCCATTTGGGATGTACCTTACAAGACACCTGCAACAGCTGGAAAGACCACAGAAGTACCTTACCAAGAGGATTACTGGCCTCAAACATATGCCCTATGCAGCTCGACTGAAGAAACTCCAGCTGTACTCGGCTGCCTACCTCTTACTCAGAAGTGATCTCTGCCTGACATACAAGGCCATGTCCAACCCAGAATTGATGGACATGCTCCACCTAAAAAAAAACAAATCCCCAAGAGCCACATGCTCTAGGGATCTAAACCTCACCACAATGATAAATAGGACGTGCTGGAGGGATAGATTCCTGTCCCAGAGACTCCCCATGCGTTGAAACAGGATTCCAATCTACATTAAGCAGATCCCCTCACTAACACTCTTCAAGAAAAACCCTGACGAGTGGATGGGAAACAGAAAATTTACCCCGGGTATCTCTGCAGTGGCTCTGCTGGACAGAGGCACAGGGAACTAATCTAAGGGGGCGGCGAAAGCCAACACATTCAGGCTAGCCTTATAGATGCCCTTGGGCAGATAGCCTAGTACTTACCTATGAACCTATATATTTTGTCTAGTATTATGCATACAGGTAATGTCTACTTAATTTTAATATGCTAGTACTCTAATGAGGAATTGTTTCTTTTAATTATTGTACCCTGTTCTCATGTTACTTGCCATCTTCTTGGTCCAAGCTATGACTAAAAGAGGGTTTGTTGACTAGTTAACAAAGAAAACCGATGCATATAGCATCAAGGGAAATATGCAAGTTAGCCTTTATGGACATAAATATGCATCAGCTCACTGGTTTCCGAATGCAGAATAAACCTTTATCTTACATGTTTTTTTTTAAATTTCTGCTATTAATCCAGACTCATTGGGAGTGATGTAAAGTCCCATCACATATGATGTCCACATCAAGGAAGGTTTGTGTTTTTTTTTAGGTAGACTTATCTGTTATGCTGCAATCTCTTTGGTTTGGCCATGTCTGTATTTGCTGTGGATTTTTTTTTAATTTGAAACTTATTTGGCCACCTCATACACAATGTGCAACAGGCTTTTCATAACCTGTGTGATGCAAATAATAATTTGATGTTGTATTTATATTGTACTGATGAGCTCATAAAGCTGATAAACTTGCTGTTTCAAAGACTACCTAAAGTTTCAGTTTATACTATATTGATGAGCCCAAAAAGTTTCTAAGGTATTTCAGAGAAAAGGTACATTGTCAACTTATAGTATATTGATTAGCCTAAAATGTATTAGATGTGTCATTTTTATAGCTGCAGTGAAATCTGTCTTAACTGGTCTGGGGATGGTAGAGTGTGGTCTTTAGGTGTTTCACCCCGCAGTACTTCCACAGATAGGCCAGAAGGTCTGACATGAAACTGGCACTTCTGTCAAGTCAGTATTTGTTTTGGGAAAGCTACCCTGCTGAAAATCTCCAAAGCATTGCCATGTTTTCTGCCTCAATTGAGGACAGAGCCACTGCCTCAGGGTATCTGGTAGCATCTACTACCTCCACGATATACTATTTCCCTGTGGAACTTGGGGTACTCAGAGGCCCCACAATATCATTAGCTACACTCTGAAATGGCTCCTCAATCACAGGCAAAGGCATCAAAGGAGCTTTCACCTTGTCTCCTGCCTTGCCTACCCGTTGGCACTGCTCACAGGTCCTGCAGTACCCTGTTACATCTCTGCAAATCCCAGGCCAATAAAAGTTCTGCATAATATGTCTTTTTGTACGTTTTATGCCCATATGACATGCAAAGGGAATACCATGGGCTGTGGCTAGAAGTGCCAGATGGTAGGCTCAGGGCACTACCAACTGCTGTATTCTTTCACCCTCTATCCCTCCCTCAGGGGTCCACTCTCTATACAGTAACCCTGTGTCCCAGTATACAGATCCCCCCTTCCCTTGAAAATCAAGTGCCTGACTAGCTACCTCCCTTAGGCCTTGTAATGTAGGGTCTGAGAGCTGAGCCTGTCTCAACTCTCTCTTTGTAACCCTTCCCAGCTGCCCTTCCACAAGAAATATGGTATTCTCTGACAGCGGTGCCTCACTGTCAGCTTGAGTACTACTACTACTCACCTCTGCCCTTGCGGTCACTCTGTCCAAGGGAACATCAGTACCCACAAGCAGCTGTGGCTCACCTTCAGTCTCACTGTTACAGGGTAGCCCCCCCCCCCCCAAGTAACCACCTCACCAGTCCTGGCTGCAAGTGTGTGGTCTGTCTGGGTCTCACCCAGGCTACCAGACCCACATGCTTGTCTCCAAGCCTGACTGCATGTAACTGCATGTACACACGGTACTGCATTATCAAAATCATTCCCTATCAGGACATCTGCAGGGATATCCTCAAACACACCTACTTGCTGGCTTCCTATTCCACCTTTCCAGTCAAGGTGAACCCTAGCCAAAGGTATTTGGAATGGGGTCCCTCCTAAAGCTCTGAGTGGAGTAGACTGCCCCAGCAAGTAGTACTCCTCTGTAACCACTGTAGGCTTCACAATGGTTAAGTTAGAGGCTGTGTCTCTCTTAGCAATGGCCTCATTCACATTCACTAAGATAGGATATAACCTCTTGTGGTAGTTTGGTACCCTTGTTGTCTTGAGACAACCTACTGCTGACATTTTGTTATTCCCACTTACTGTCTCTGCCACCTTTTGTTCCTCACCTTGTCACCATGGACATCTATATGCTACATGGCCCCACTGGTTGCATTTAAAACATTTAACCTTTAGTCCTGGGCATTTACCTGGACTTGTAGCTTCCCCTACTACTGGTGGACTCTGTTGTGGCAGTCTGGGCTGCCCACCATGGGTTCCCTTAAACCCATGAGCAGCACTGGGTGTCCCTTTTCTGTGCAGTGATGCCCTGCTTGCTAGGTATGGGTCTCCCTTCTTCCTCAACTCAGTGCTAAGGGTTTGTTCCCTCACCAAAAGGTCTGCCAGCCCTTCAAAATTGGTGAGCTGACATCCACTCACCCACCTATAAAAATAAGTGCTTAGTCCAGTAACAAAGTCACACACACTTTCATCTGCCTTGTGTCTGTGCTCACAAACCTTTTTCCTATAAGCTTCAGATGTTTACTTAAAACATTCTAAAACACAGTTCTTTACAACATTATAATTTAAACAATCAGTATCAGACAGTTTAGAAATTACAGTCACAGCTTTGCCATGGAGTAAGGGGGTCAGGAACCGTACCCAGAGCCTTTGGTCAACATTATACTGTTTACATACCCTCTCAAACATATGAATGAAACCATCAAAATCCCCCTCTGTAAATTGTGGAAGAAATTTATTGACCTTTTGTGCTTCTGGGGTCCAGTTACTCCATTCCCCATTACTTCCATGATTCTGGTGAAGAGTCAGCATCTACTTTTCATGTTGCCTCTGCCTCTCATTCTCCTCAGCTTCCAGTCGTTGCAGTTTCTCATTTTCCTCAACCTTCAGACATTGCAGTTTCTTGATTTCCTCAGTCTCTAGACATCTCAGTCTCTCTGTTGCCTCTGTTTCCAAACACTTTGCCTCCAGCTCAAGTCTTTAACTCCAGATGGATTTTTAAGTCCTCTGTGGAAAGGTTGAACTGTCCATTTTCTGAGAGTTGTATATCTCCAAGGCCAGTCTGATTGTCCTCATGATTTCTGGGGTGTGATGCAGCTGTGACTAAAGCTGCAATTATGTCTGCTTTAATCAGGTTAGCATACACCAGTTTTTTATCCTGGCACATACCAGCCAAATGGCTCCTTGTCAGCTTGCCATACTCCTCTGCTGGCATGCTTGCCTGCTCTCCCTGACTAACTAAGTTAACAAAAAAAAAATAAAACAATTGTGATATGAACTCTGAATATCCACTGCAGGGCTGATTGAGAGTACAAACACCTTCAGTGACCACTGTACACAGGCTACAGGAATTCAATATCAACACCACAACAAGCCAGTTAATTTGCGATGTGGCTAACTCACCACTGTCAACCAATTAATATGTGATGTGGATATCCCACCACCGTCCACCAATTAATATGTGTCACCCCTGCACTGGCCCAGTAATCAAGGAGCCTCAATCCTCACCACTGGCAACAGTGAGAGACGTACACAATGGGAGGATGAAAAGTACACACACAGTAAGGTACAGTTTCCCTTAACAGCACACAGAGATGACAGTCAGTCTACGGGCTTGTTTCTCCCTCTTTCTCCAGATCCCCAATATGACTTCCCAATGGCACAGCTATAGGGTTAAGATCTCAGCTGAGGGGTCAAGCCAAGACCTTCAGCACCCTGTCTGTCCAACCAGTGCTTTGTGTCCCTGCCCAAGTAGCTGACACATGCACACACTTTGACATCTGATTCATATACAAATGTGCACACACACACACACACACACACACACACACACACACACACACACACACACACACACACACACACACACACACACCTGGGAAAGGCTGG
>NC_056746.1:373831504-373849004 GCF_019279795.1 Protopterus annectens
CTATGGATGAGCCTATCACCCCACAGGAGCCTGGGCACACAGTTTTCCCAAGTGCCCTCATTGAGATTTTACCCTGAACGCTGGCTGTTACCTTCCAGTGCCACCACCCCCAGACACTGGACTGAGCCACTGGGAAGGCAGACTTCTCCCCAGGGAAGCCTAGGCCTGACCACACTCGGTGGCACACCACCATCTGGAGCCTTTTTCAAGGCTTCATAGGTTGAGTTAGACGTAGAGGACCCATCACCCCAGCCTTTTTAAAGGCTCAACTAGGCCCTTGTCAAGGCTAACCACAGCCTTTTTGAAAGGTACCATACTCTCCAGCAGAGAGCAACACCAGCTGGGAGCCATTTTGTGGACTTTACAAAAGGTCGCACAGCCTTTCTCAAGGCTACTACGATTGCATTATCCACAGCTTTTCTCAAGGCTACTACGATTTGATTATCCACAGCCCTCCCCGAGGCCACTACAGGGGGCACCTCTTCGGAGCCTTTTTCAAGGCTGTACTGCAGTTCCCGCACTGTAGACACTTTTTCAAAGCTTCCTCCAGGGAGGACTTCTCCTAGCTGCATTACAGGGGTAATAGTGTTCTCAGATTTCATATACTTCAGAAAATGCATGCTAACGCAAATCATATTATTCTAACAACATCATAAGCTTATAAGAGCAATGTTTAAACTCTGTCCCCATTTTGGAGCTTTGCCCCTGGTTTATTTTAGGTTTTGTCCAGATTCCTTGAGCTAAGAGGTTGAGAAGTATCATGCCACAGCATTTCACTAAAAGTACCTATGAACTTTAAGAACAAGCTGTGGACAGAGGCTGCTAAATGTTAACCTGGTGTTCTGTCTCGCAAGATGAGGACAGGTTTGGAAAAGTTTGCAACTGCCGCTTCTTATCAGACCATTAGGCTTAACTCTTAACCTCTTAACTCAAGAATTCAGACCAAAAAGCAGAAATAATATTGGTCAAAGGCCAAAAATCAGGGAGCGTCTACAAATATTGTTCTTATAAGCTTAGAAAGTTGATACAATAAGGTGTTTTTATCATTATGCATTTTTTCAAGGATATGAAGTCCGAAACTCAAATACCTGTCAATATTTACTGACTTCAATCCTGAGTGATTTGCCTGGAAATCGCAAAGTTTATGAGGAAGAGACTAACAGTATGAGGCAAAACTATGGACTTTTTTGCGAAACTGTTGACAGCTGAGCAGTGTAAGACCGCCTCAGGAGTTGCTGGGGTATGGTCCGTAAATGGCCAGTTACTAAAAGAAGGTACAAAACAATGCAATTCCACATTGTCCACTCATTTCCAGACGTTTGCCTAATTGCTTTACTTCTTAAAAAATCTACCTAATTTCTTTTCCCAGACGTAAACCACAGTTTCCAGCATCTGGCTTTCAGAATTATACTTAACGTGAGCATGATGACCATCCATGCCCCATCAGCTCTGGGTCTGTGGTACCACTTTAATAATTAGAGTTACTTACAGAATTCGACCAGCAGGTATCGGTTCTCCTTGAGGGCTCTGTCGAAGTTGTGCTTGTTTAAGACCAAGACCTCATCCTCAGTGGTGATATCATCAGAAACCTCTGCCCCCTCATCCTCTTCCGTGGTACCTGCATCTTCTCCAACACTTTGTTTACTACTTTCGGCGTTCTCTGTGTCTTCTGTGCCATGCGCCTTGACATACGTTGCCAAGGTTAAGGCAAGGAGCACGAGAAAGACCCTGAAGCGCCCGTCTGGGAGCACGTGCATGTTGCTAAGGTGAGGGAGCAGGTGAGCGCATGCAGCTGCTGATAAAGTCCCCAGAGATGGGCGACGCCTTCACTTCGTGTTCCATTGTTACTGGCTTTTAGAGCAGATAACATGTGTCCGAACGAAAAGAAGGCGTGAGTTTTCCCCTAAATTAAGGTGCAAATGAAAATATCAAATATGTAACTTGTGATTAATATTTTATAGCCCCTGCACTTAGAAATAGATGACACTTAGTTGTCTTGTATTGGTTCTGTTACCTGTGACTATGTAACGCACTCAACGTCCTGTAGTTTAATAAGGAAAGCAAAGGTGCGTTTTAATGGTTGTTGCAACGTAAATAAACATATATGCAATTGTAAATGCTAAAAAAAGTTTTCATCTTATCTCAACTGCCCATTCTCTTGCTGTTTGAGAGTGCGATGTCTTTCTTTTTATTTTGTCTTGCTACTTTTTGAACGATCACAAAAAAGTCCAATTTTATGCCAGCCTGCAGTCAAAACAAAAAGTGCAGCTGGCAATAGATGAAGTGACAGGGGTCATATTGGTAGCTAGTTTTAACTTGTTAGAGTTGTTTTCCATCCCCGGGGGGGAACAGTTCTTATTGTTTCATTAGTTCTGCGTCGCCTATATCTGGTGCCGATAACAAAAAGATGGGGTAGCAGCATTGATGTTTTGTAAGCACCATGCCTCCATGCTTCAAATATACATACTACTAATTAACGAGCTGGGTGGCCCATGTGGGCTCCAACATGGGAAGGCAATGATTAAAGTGATTTGCAAGCTGTTCTGCTTCCGTTTTGCATTTGTAACAAAGTACAGTTTTGCATGTAAACCAATCGTAATAAATTATCCATTGATCGCAATGATGTAGTAGCCTTTGTTACACGGGTTATATCCTGTATAGAATGTAACAGCTTCCAAAGCTTCACAGCACTTTTCACGTGCCCAGACCCTCAGTCATCTCAAACTGAGCTGACTAAAAGACAAGTTTGGGAGCCAAGCCCTTCAGAATTTTCCTGCTAACAGACAGAGGGGGGGGGGGCTAAGTCCTGAAAGGACAATGCTAGGAACAACAAAAAATAAATGTCCACACCCTGGCATAAAAACACACCAAAAAGGGGGGATGGAGGGAGGGAGCAGACACTGCAGCAGTGATCACTATCATCTACTGTTATGATAATTTACTTACACAACTGTAATTTCATCATATTAATCAGATGGAAAACAACCCCTACAAATTCACATAACAAAAGCTTCTCAGGACAAGCCAAAGGTGTTACTGTTCAATTCTAGGAGCCTCAACCTGAGGCTGGAGAATATTGATGTCTGTACAGTTACTGAAACATGGTTCAAAGCTATGGAAACCACTGTGGGAGTGCATGGCTTTAATGCCTTTCATACATTTCAACCACACACTCAAACATGAAAAAGCTAAAGGTGGAGGTGTATCTATCTATATAAAGGATAATCATACCTCAAGGCTGATCAAACACAATGACATGTTTGAGCTACTCCATGTCAAACTAACCATGGAAAAAATCCATTACCATATTCTTGCTAGCTACAGGTCCCCACCATTAATCAGGAAATCCATACATCATACATGAAGTTACTAGAATCACTCACCATCCAGCCCAATACCATACTCATGGGTGATTTTAACTACATCTTCATTAGTTGGGAGGCGTACACAACCACTAACATGCAGTCCCAAAGATTTCTTGACTTTGTAAATTCAAATGCCCTAGAGCAGCTAGTCTGCACTTCCACTAAGGAAACAAATATCCTAGATCTGATACTCAAAATATGGGAGAGTGCTGCACCTCCCCTAGTGTTATGTCCTCATTGGTAAGATCAGATCACAAGTGATCTCCTGTGAAATAAAAGTAAAACTAGTCCCCGCACCTAACCATAACCTAACTTTTAAGAAATGTTCTAAAGTAATTTTCCCTCTATTAAGGGACAGCATAGCTAGTTTTCAAGCTCCCCCAAATCCAGAAAACACAGAAACCTATGCTGAGGCATACACGTATGGCCATATAAACAACTATATAAAAATAACAGTACTAGACTGAAATAATCCCAGATCAAACCACAAAAACAAGTCACCCTGGTGGACCCCTAGTATTAATAATAGGTAGTACAATAAAAGAAAGAAAATCCTGTTGAGAAGTAAGAGGGAATGTGCACAACAGAGCAATAAGTCTCTCATTAGTCTAAACAAGCAAATTAGAGTACTAGTCAAGTCTCTGAAAGCAGACTTTGAGGTAAAATAGATTCCAAAGCTAAGGATAACTATAAGGCATTTTCAGTTATGTCCACAGTCTTAACAGCAATGCCCAGCAATGTGCAGAATTAGTTGTAGATGGCATCACCTATACTTCGCCAGAAGACATAACAAATCTGCTGGCTGACAAATTCAGCTCAAATTTCACCTCCCCATCACCCTCAATTCTCCCCCAAAAAAGACCCTCTACCACTCCAATGCCAATTATCACCAAAGAACAGGTTGCCGCTGTGCTCTCTAAAGCTAAAAGCACTGCATTAGTGAGGCCTGACAGTATACCAGGTTGCTTCTTAAACAGCTTAAATCAGTAATTATCAGGCCCATTAGGATCCCTGTTTAACCACAGCCTCTGGATTGGCTTTGTCCCAGTAGAGTGGAGGACAGCAGCAGTCATGTCTCTGCATAAAGGGAGACCATCTCTTGACCCAGGAGATTACAGCCTCATAAAGTTGATTAGCTTTATATGTAAGGTCATGGAAAGAATAATTATGCACCAGATAAATAATGAGATAGGAGACCCCCTACATAAATATACCAACTCTGAAATTGCACTATAGTGGGGAAAAGGGCAATTTACAGATGTTGGACAGCTAACTCTTTGCTCTGGGAAAAATGTTCCAGAACACACACCAGCACTTCCTTCACATAAAAACACAAACCACACACCCACTTTCAAGGAGGCTCTCAATAAAAATCTACCCAAGCAGCAGAGACCTCCAAGGCAGAAATGCACTCCGCCACCACAGCACAACACTAATCACGAGATACATAACTGTCCTAAACAGTATGCCACTCAATCAAAGCCCCTAAGGCAAAACAGCAAGCCCAACACACTAGTCATAGGTGACTCAATAGTGAGGCACACTGATGTCCCACTCACTAGGCTGAATAAGGTGAAAGTAACAGTCAGCTGTCTGTCAGGTGCCAGGATCCATCACATAATGCACGCACTCAGGTCCCTCAACAACAGGTACAAATATGACTCTGTCATTGTACATGTGGGTGTGAATGATCTGAGACGTACCTCCATGGACTACATAAAAACAGACATGGAGGCGCTCTTGGATTTTGTAGCCCAGGCGAGTATGACCCTAGCCCTGAGCAGCATCCTGCCATCACCAGAATGATACCACAGTACAAGCAGAAAATGATTGATTTAAAAAATTGGCTGTTTCTGGTGTCATTCTAAGAGGATCCAGTATCTGTCTGCCTGGGATGACATGATTGACACACCTCGATGCTTTGCCAGAGATTGCCTACATCTGTCAACCGTGGGCTTCCAGATACTGTCCAAGGCTCTTGTCATCCCTATCGTGCCTTTAGGCAGTGTTCCAAAGACCAAGTTACCACTGTAACAGCTACAAACAAATGCAAACTGAGGGTCATGCTGCTTAATGCTAGAAGTCTAAATCTCAAAATGCACTCACTCGAAGCACTCCTTAAAATGGAGAACATCTGCATTTGTGCTGTAACAGAGACCTGGTTCAAGGCAGCAGAAAGCACCCCTGCACTACTAGGCTATAACTTATTCCACACCTTTTGGCCCCAGAAGTTTGACCAAAGCTCCAAAGGCGGTGGTGTTCCCGTATTCATAAAGGATGCCCACACCTCCAGACTGGTAGCCCAACATAACGCATCAGAGATACTTCAGGTGCAGCTAACACTGGGTGAGACAGTGATTCAGGTCGTAGCCTGCTATAGGTCCCCAACTATGTCCCAAGACTGACACTCCATGTTCCTAAGCACTCTGGAGAATATTAGAGTCCAGCCTAACACTCTCTTACTAGGTGACTTCAACTACCTCTCCATTAACTGGGAAAACTACTCATGTACCAATACACTTGCCCAAAGTTTCCTGGAGTTCATTAATTCCAATGCCCTGGACCAGCTCGTTCTTACCCCCACTAGAAGTAGCAGCATCCTTGACCTGATCATTACTAACATGGGCGACCGTTACTCTACACCAATAGTCAGCTCCTCCCTGGTTAGATCTGACCACAAACTAATCACCTTGGAAATCCACATCCTGCCCCCCCCTGCAAAGGTAACCTCCATGAAAAACTTCAAAGCTAACTTTGGGCTCCTAAAAACAGAGGTGGCTAACTTCATGGCACCCATGCAAATGGAGAATAGTTGTATGACTGCCAAATCATACACCAGTGCACTGTATGAACATGTACACAAATGCATGGATCTCGCCATACCCAAGAGAACCAAGATGGTCTTCTCCAAAAAAGGAAGTCAATCTGGTGGATCCCTGCCATAAACAAACTCTAAAACAGAAGAAGGAAACTGATGCGGAATAAGGTGAAGTCCCAAGACTGGAAAAATTCCCTTAGCAGCCTCAACAAAAAGTTGCGATTCCTCATCAAATCCTCTAAATCTAGCTATGAAAACAGAACTGCAACAGATAATAAAGACAACCACAAGGCCTTCTATAGTTATGTAAAGACTCTCCATGGCAATACCCAGATTTGCTCTGAGCTACTGCACAATGATACCTCCTATACTGAACCAACAGATATTGCCAGTATACTGGCTAACAGATTCAGTGCCAACTTTATCCCTCTCCCCCTCAGGACCAATCACAATACCATTATATTGACAAGCACCCAGTATTACTACTGCACAGGTTAAAGCAGCACTGCCCAAGGCCAAGAATACAGCTTCTAAGGGACCTGACAATATTCCTGGCTTTGTTCTACATGAACTACAGAGTAAACTGGCACCTCACCTGTGTGCCCTGTTCAATCACAGCCTCATCTCAGGCTTTGTCCCTAACGAATGGCACACCACTACATTCATCCCTCTCCACAAAGGAGGATTGACTACAGGCTTTCGAAACTATTGCCCCATTAGCCTGACGAGCCTGATATGCAAAGCTATGGAATGCATCATCATGGACCTAATAAACAAGGATATAGGGAATCTCCAAACTCTGGATCCCACACAGTTTGGTTTTGTGAAGGGTAGCTCATGCCTGCTCAACTTGGTCAACTTCTTTGAGTAAGTCACCAGAGCTGTGGATGAAGGCAGGGTGGTTCATACAGCCTACCTTGATCTGGCCAAGGCTTTTGATACCATTCCCTACTCAGGAATCATAGAAACCTCACTAAGCTAGGGATCAACCCCCTATATCACTAGGTGGGTTGCAAACTGTCTCACAGATGGAGCCCACAGTGTAAAAGTAGCTGACTCCAAGTCAGACTGCTGACTAGTCATGAATGGAGTCCCACAGGGTTCGATCCTGGGTCCTCTCCTGTTTGGTATCTACTTCTCTGAAGTCCAGGCCAACATGAAGGGACTCTGGCTGACAAAGTTTGCAGACATTTGCAAGTTGGGAGCTATTATTATCTCCCCAAGTGATGTTGACATCCTACAGAATGGCCTCACTGAGACCAACGACTGGCGTCAAAACCATGGCCTTAAGCTCAATGCCAAAAAATGTGTCATCATCCCCTTTGGGAAAAACCCAGTTCCCATGAATTACTGCATTGATGGTAGTCCAGTGAACACAGAAGGTGTTATAAGAGATGTGGGAACAGAGGTTGACAGCAACCTCTCTTTTGATTGCCACATAGCCACTCTGATCAGAAAGTCCTTTTTTGTGGCACATCTCATTGGTTTACTATCACATGTTTGACACTACTGTGGCTGAAAGTGCATATATCCAAAGAAAATGTTGGAAAGCACAATACCAACTGGAGTGAGCATTTCAGTGAAGTGGAATGTCGAACATTTCAACTTCACTGAAATTCTCTTAGCTGCTAAACATATTTTAACATGTTTTTGCAGGGGGCAAGCCCCTCTGCACCCCCCCATGTGGGGGCTGCGCTCCCCACCCTCCGTATTTATCTATACAAACTCCGAGATCGCACTACACTGAAAAAAGGGTACATTTCCCAATCCCCACTATAGTCTGATCTGCACTACACTGTCAAACCTTGCTATAGCGGCTGTTCGCTATTGTAAGGTTCGACAATATAGTACTCACACTAATGGTTCTCCTACCTGATTTACGCACATTCGTTGATCACACACAGAGCGATCGACTATGTGATTGTAAACCCATCTCATTACTAAGGGTTTTGCATCCAGAAAGAAAGAGATCATTGTCTCCCTCTACTCTTCCATCATTAGGCCAGTCATTGAGTACAATGCCCTATTTGGCATGTACCTCACTAGACATCTGCAACAACTGGAGAGGCCACAAAAGTATGTCACTAAGAGGATCCTAGGCCTTAAACACTTGTCCTATATGGACAGACTCAAAAAACTCCAGCTATTCTCTGTCTCATATTGCCTACTTAGAGGCAATCTCTGCTTGACTTACAAAGCCATGTCTGACCTAGCTCTGTTAGAAATGCTACATCTAAAGAAATCCCAATCCCTCCACACCACGCACACCAGAGACCTCAACCTCATTACCACAATCAACAGAACATGCTGGAGGGACAGGTTCATAACCCAGAAACTGCCCATGCTATGGAATAGACTTCCCATACATGTCAAGCAGAGCACCTTGCTGACAATCTTCAAGAGAAATCTTAATGAGTGGATGGGAAACAGAAAATTCACCCCAGGGATAACTCCAGTGGCTCTACTTGACAGAGGCACTGGGAACAAAGGTCGGGTGGCAGTATGCCAGGGTGATCCTATGGCTATGCTTGTAAAGGCTCCAGGGCAATTAGCCTAGTACACACCTGTGAACCTATGAACCTATGATGTGAGCATTCAGTAAACAGCTGTTTGCTGTGTTGGGGTTTATGGATAGGTGTTTGAGTATTTGTGTTTTCGTGGAAGTGATATAAACCCCACAAATTCAGCCCTGATGGAGCTGCTACACATCTGCAAGTCAAACAGCATGAGGTTCACCTGATCTAGGGATTTATATTTAAGTCAGCATCTCAAGCAGAACATGCTGGAGAGACAGATAAGTTTCTCAGAGATTGCCCCTTCTTTGGAACAGGCTTCCTATTTACATTAATCAGTGCCCCTCACTAGCCCTGTTCATGTGCAGTATGGATCAATGGATGGGGAAATCACAAATTCACAACTGGGATAATGACTATCTTCCTTATGAATGGGGGCAATCTGTAAGATACTCAGTGCACAAATACAAATCCATGTCATCCTGTTGCCCCTAGGGGACATATATTGGGCAAAACCGGTTATTTTGGCTAGGCTTGAAAGAGCTGTTAAGCTGTTAAACTAGTAATCTCCTATGAACATAGTTTTCTGAGACAGAAGACTAGCTGCCAATATCATCATTGTCACTTCATCTTTTGTCAGCTGATGTTTTGGTTTTGATTAAAGGTTGGTATAAAAGTGGAGTTTTTGTGATAGATTAATAAGAAGTAAGATAA
Source organism: Protopterus annectens (assembly GCF_019279795.1). NCBI lineage: Eukaryota > Metazoa > Chordata > Ceratodontiformes > Protopteridae > Protopterus > Protopterus annectens. The sequence continues at coordinate 373,840,915 of NC_056746.1, forward strand.
AATAAAAGACATAGTACTGTTGCAAGAGCAAGGAAATCGGGTAGTTTAGATTGGCTAAAAATGTTTCCTAGGTACTCTTCTTGCAGAGGTCAGAGCAATCAGCAAAATTGCTTTCCATGATAAGAACCTTAAGTCAGCCAGGTTAGCAGATTCAAATGGAGCAATTTAGTTTCTCAAACAAAAACTTAAGATCCAAAGGAGAAGCTAGTGGTTTTCTGTGCAATAGCTTTAGTTATAGAGGTAGATTACCCTAACTCACTGCATTTGTGAGGTGGAAGGAGAAGACTCCAGGAGCCCCTAGCAAAGCCTGACCTGATTTTAAAGAAGAAATCAAGCTTATAGTGCTTTATAAAAATATGCACAGTGGACCAAGTAGCAGCTTCCAGAATAGTTCTAGAATCCAACCCTTTCCAAAAAGCCTTAGCTGAAGCCAAGGCCCTGGTAGAGTGGGGCTTGACCCCACTTTGAATAGTTTTGTTATGAGAGTAAAACAAAAGGTAACAGCCTTAGACATCAATTTGGAAATAGTCTGTTGTGACACAGGTTGTCCCCTTCTTCTTACCTTCACAAGCAATGAACACTTGATCTGAAGATCTGAAAGATTTATTTTTACCAAGATAGTATCTGCGATGTCCGTGGACATTTGAGGTATGGCGTATCCTTTCTCCATAAATCTCTGGGTTCACGAAGGAAAATGAGGAGATTGATGGTTTGACTTAAAGTAAACTTAGATACCACTTTAGGCATACAAGAAATATTAGTTTTCAACCCTGTCCCTGTGGAAAACGATGGAAATAATCACCATAAAACTTTACAACTCAGATACCCTTTTTGCAGAGTTCAGAACAATCAGTAAAATTGTTTTCAGTGTTAAGAACCTCAAGTCAGACAGATTACCTGGTTCAAATGGAGCAAGTGTTAGCTTCTCAAAGATCCCAAGGACAGGCCAACAGTTTTCTTTTGGGTCTCATATGCAAAGCCCCTTTCAGAAACATTTTGACATGATACTGCATTGAAAGAGGAAGATCCATGGGTAGAAAAGCTGAAATGTATGATAAATGAATCCTGACAGAGGAGTAAGAATGGCCATAGGATAGTAACTCACAGAAATATTGTAAAAGTAGAGAACAACTAGCCCTGAATAGGTACTTGTTATGTTGTTGGCATCAACTTGAAAACCATTTCTATTTGCTAATATATGATTTTCTAGTAGATTTTCTTGCCTTCATTAGTATCTGCTGCATATCTTCAGTAAACGGGTGCCTAAAGGGAATTAAGACTTTATCATCCAAGCAGTCAGTTTAAGCTGATTGATGTCAGGGTGTATCAAATATGCCTGTTCTTGTCTGAGGAGGTCCAGTCTGTGAGGAAACGTGTGGTAAATGCCTATTTCCAAAAGAAGGGACAACCACAGTTGCCTGGGCCAGAAGAGTGTCACCACAATGATCCTGGGGCATTCCTCCTGAATCTTTAGAAGTATCCCGGATATTAGTGGAAAGGGTCAAAAAGCATGCAGGAACATCCCTTCCAGTGAAAAGAAAAGGCATTGGTCATCAAGAGCTTCTTGTATGCAGTCCTGGAGCAGAATCTTGCCAATTGGTTGTTCAGAGAGGAGGCAAAGAGATCTACTTGAGCAACTCCTCACATATGGATCAAATCCTGGAAGACCCCATGATCTAATTTCCATTCATGAGAGTCTGCTCTGGTCCTGCTCAGCTTGTTTGCCACATGGTTTTGCTCTGAAAGAGTGTAGGATACCTGTAGAGTGAACGTATGCAGTAAAGATATATATCTCAAGCTAACATGGCTATTCTGCAAAGGAGGGATATGACATGGTTCCCCCTTACTTGTTAATGTATCACAGGACTGTGGTACTGTCTGTAACAGCTTGAAGAGGTCCCGGGGACCAAAGATGATTCAGAGAGTGTTAAGTACCTTGATTAGGGCATCATTTTGATATGTATGTGCTTGCAGCTCTTCTTGGTGTTCCACACTCCTTAAACTTTTATCCCTCCTGAAACTGCATCCCAAGCAAAGTCTGAGCATCTGTGGTGACTGACTGCTCTGGAACAGGGAGGTAGAAGGGGAGAGCTGGATTTAAGGATATTTGTTGTCTCCACCAAATAATTTCTTTCTTGGCAAACCCTAGCACTGGGATTTCAAAAGACAAAGAGTGTTGGTGCTGTGACAAAAAGACTTCAGATACCACTGTATCTTTTTCATGTGGAGTCTTGCCAGGGATGTCATGAGAATCATAGAAGCCATGAAACCCATAATCCTGAGGTATTCCCTCACAGTGACCAAAGTTTGAATTGAGAATCTTAGAAATAGATCTAAATATGTATTTTTTTCCTGTGGAAAAAAAGTTCTTTTAACTGAGATGTCAAGTTGACATCCCAGGAACACAATCCTGTGTGAAGGATTCATGAAAAAAAATTTGAATGTTCTCTTGGAATCCCAGCTTGTGTATGAGACTTCTAACCTGAGAGAAAGAGAGAGAAAGAGAGAGATTCCTGACACTTGGGAAAAAACTGTGCAAAGATAAGCAAGTCATCTAAATATGGAAAATGTGAATACCCTATAGCCTGGAATGAGTTATTAACTGGAACTAGACAAGTTGTGAACACTGTTGGTGCAGTGGATAGTCCAAACAGTAAGGCAGAGAACAAATAATGTGATACAGACACAGAAAACTTTAAGAAACGTCTGAAGCCTGGATGAACAGGGATTTGATGATAAGCATCATTTAAGTAGAGTGTCAACTGGAAACTTGAAAGAGGAGGAAAAGTAACTGGTTGTATAGTTACATCATTTTGTATTTGGGCACTATTACAAACAGATTTAGGAAAGAAAGGCTGATTTCAAGAGTTTTCTTTCTTTGGGATTAGGAACAGCTTTGAATAAAACCCCTTCCCCACCTGGGAAGGAGGAACTGGTTCTATTACTCCTTGAGATAGCATGTGATAAAAGACCAGTGGAAATGAGTCTGGGCTAGAGAATAATGAATGCCTCCTGGAAATGAAGAATTTCCTACCACTGACATCTATAACCTTGAGGAATGACCTTTACAACCCATCTTTCTGAAATTATGTCTTGCCAAAGGAAAAAAAATGGAGATTCAGACTTTCTGGAAGAATAAAATGGCCAAGGTGGAAGGGGGTCACAAGGTCTCATGGATAGTTATTCATACTTTTTGGACTGTTCTTGGTTTTGGGTGGTTTGTGGGTTCTTTTTTCAACCCCCTTAACATTTCCTCTTAAATGTCTGTTTACCTGCACTTTTTTGAAACAGTTTATTTTGTTTTTACCAAAATTGGATGAGGGGGTTATTTAATCTCTTAGAAGATGATCCTCTAAGAACAAGAAGGGCTGAAAAATCTTAGAGATTCCCTGGATCAGCTTACCCCTTTCACCACACTTTTTGATTATCTGTGCAGCAGAGTGAGCCAAAAACTAAATCTCTACCAAAAGGAGAATTTGAAATCTCATCTTTAACATCATCTGGGAGGTTCAGAGAATGCAACCATGCAAAACTCCTCAAAATAGTGCCAGTGGCCATAACCCTTGAAGAAGTATCAACACAAAAAACATGTTATATACATATTGTAAACGATGAATCTAATATTATCCATTTCATTATTCCTCACAGAAGGGTCTTGGATCCGACATCAGATCTGAACTGGCAACTTTAGCATAGACAGGTCCAAGGCTCAAGCTCTTCCATCTCCCATAATCCCCTGCTGCCCTCTAATCCTCAGATATTGTTTGCTGTATTTTGCTATGGATGTGATCCAACTGGCTGTCACTTCAGATAAGTGGTTCAGGTTGATTTATTTCTCTATAGCCTAGTTTAACTTGGTTGGTTTAGTTTCTGTCTAGTTCTTTTTACTTTAGTCTGTTAAAGTGCTAGTGGTTACTTCCCCTCCCTTAGATTTCCTAGTTTTTGGGTAGTTCCCCTTGTTAGTTAGGTGTTTGATGCCTTTTTTGTTGTTAGTATCTTTTAGGTGCTAGGTCTTTATATTCCTTAAAATTGTGTCTGAAACGTTCTCTGGGTTTAAAAAGTGGTCCTCATGCAGTTGGAAGATGCCCAAATCCGACTCACATGAGGAGTGCTTGTATTGTTTAGGGGCTCCTCACCTGGAGGTTGAATGCAACATTTGTGCCACATTCAACACCAGAGCTTTGGCAGAGTGCTGTAATATGCTGCTTAAAGGTATGGTGCAGGGGGGTCCTTATGTTTCCCCTTCTAAGGCTTCCTCTTCTGATCCCAAGTGGAAGATCCCTTCCATGCTATCGGTGGCTTCTAAAAAGCAGAGGCTGTCAGATCTTAGATGCCCCAGATCCAATTCCAGCCTGAGCAATCATCTTGCAATTTTTTTGTGAACTTTTTATCCAATGATGGCCTGACTGAAAATCACAAGTAAAGACATTTATTTATTTTTTCTTTCCAGGGGAAAGTCTGTTGAAGTGTTAGTGGTTACTTCCCCTCCCATAAATTTCCTAGTTTTTGGGTAGTTCCCCTTGTTAGTTAGGTGTTTGATGCCTTTTTTGTTGTTAGTATCTTTTTGGTGCTAGGTCTTTGTATTCCTTAAAATTGTGTCTGAAACGTTCTCTGGGTTTAAAAAGTGGTCCTCGTGCAGTTGGAAGATGCCCAATTCCGACTCACATGAGGAGTGCTTGCATTGTTTAGGGGCTCCTCACCTGGAGGTTGAATGCAACATTTATGCCACATTCAACCCCAGAGCTTTGGCAGAGTGCTGTAATATGCTGCTGCTTAAAGGTATGGTGCAGGGGGGTCCTTATGTTTCCCCTTCGAAGGATTCCTCTTCTGACCCCAAGTGGAAGACCCCGTCCATGCTCTCGGTGGTTTCTAAAAAGCAGAGGCTGTCGGATCCTAGATCCCCAGATCCGATTCCAGCCCAGGCAATCATCTTACAATTTTTTTCTGAACTTTTTCTCCAATGATGGCATGAATAAAAATCACGATTAAAGACATTTATTTATTTTTTTGCTTTCCTGGGAAAATAAGTTGTGTCCAAGGCTTAGTGTTCAAAGCTGACAAAATAGTAGTTTCCAAAAAAACTGAGAAGACAAATGCTTGCAAGGACATATATATAAATATATATATATATATATATATATATATATATATATATATATATATATATATATATATATATATCCCATCTACAATAAGTAAGTCCCTCTCTAGCCTGCACAAAAAGATATTTACCTTCTAGGTACCCCTTTGGTATTATGAAAATAAAAGCAAAAATGGCCACCAGCATATATTATATAGCTGAGGATTGGAAGGAGGAAAGAGAGCATGTGGATAAAAGTCAAACAGAGACAGGGAGTACATTTAGATGCTACACAGAAGGAATCTCAGCCAAAGGGTCAACCACAGAACCAAGTGTAGTGAGATGACAAAGCTATCCACTGAGCCACTGTGCCAATGAGCTGTTGCTGTTGCACACATCCATCTTGGACCACCACAGAAAGTCTTTTGTGTAGAATGCTATTGGTTTGACTGTGTAAACTTGAGATTTCTGATTGCAATTGAATGAATGAGAAACTGCATAAGTAATAGACCAGAAATGTGTTTGAGCTTGCTACTATCAGAACTATTTTGTGCAACCCATTGTAATACCCCACAGATATGACCATAATAACAGCCATCTGTATTACTGTGAATACCTCACACCTCTACTTTTGATCAAATGAATGAATAAGTACACAACTAATACAGTAGAAATTTCAGTTTGCTGCTGTCAGAACCAAGCAGTGCAACACAACCTTCCTTTCTCTCTCTCTCTCACACACGCACACACACACACACACACACACACACACACACACACACACACACACACACACACACACACACACATACACACACTTGAATATGAAGACAGCAACTTGCATGATTGTGAACACCTCAGATTTTTCCTTGCAATCAAATAACTGAATACAAACATAAACAGTGCAAAAATGTATTTCAGCTTTCTGCTCTCAGTCATACAGTATGACCATTGCAACCCCTCACACATACACATAGTGATTTAACCACAATTACAGACACATTTATGACTGTGTATACGTCAGACTTCTGATAAATGAATGAAAGAATAAATACAAAACTAATTTTCTAGGAACTTATTTCAACTTATTGCTCTGATAACCATACATTGCAACCCACTGCAACTCCTCTCTGTGCGCATGCACACACCCACACACACACACACACACACACACACACACACACGGATTTTAGACAGTGACATCATTTTAAGCACATCTGATGTCTGCTTGCGTTCAAATAAATGAAGAAAAACATAAACAGTGATCCAATAATGTATTTCAGCTTGCTGCTCTCAGAACTATTCAGTGCAACTCATAGTAAGCCCCCACAGAAGTGACCACTATTACAGCCACTTGTATGACTATATATACCTCTGGCATCTAAGTTCAATCAAATGAATGAAAGTGCACAAATAACAGACCAGGAATTTATTTTAGTTTGTTGCTGTCGCAACCATACAGCCCAACCCATTGCAACCTTTCTCTCGCTCTCTCTCTCTCTCTCACACACACACACACACACACACACACACACACACACACACACACACACACACACACTTAAGAACTTTTTGGACCTTGATATCTGGGATTAAAATGGAAAAACAATTTATTATGAAATGAAGACTATGTCACAAATATAAGCAGTAGAATAAAAATCATAGATTCTCTGTATCTGTACAAGCTTTATATTGTGTAGTAATATTGCATTTTTAAATGCAGTAAGTATGTGCATATTATGATAAATGCTGTCTAATGAAGCATACTCAATTATACTGATCAAGTCTAAATAACTAAATGTATCTGTAATTTTCCTTTGTGGAGCTTTTCTCCCCGGGCCTCTGCTGAAAAAGGGCCTTTTTGGCTCAGTCAGACACCCCCAGTTAACAAATGTAAAGTAAATAAAAAATAATAATGAACTGAATAACAATTGAAGGGAGTTGGTGAGCTTAAGCAGTTAATAGTAAAACTATCTGGAAAATAATCTAGATGATAGTACATTTAAGATCTATCCCACTGAAAAGAAAGAAAGCATTTTGGAAATATTTTATTGGACAGAATCAAACTGTAACACTGAAATAAATACTTACCTTATCCTTCAGGAGTGCCTTCAGTGGTGTTACAAATACTACAGAGTGCTGTTTTAATAATAATTTCAGAAGTTTGTGATTATCTGTGATATGGTCTACAGCCATACATGAAACACAGGCCAAAAATATGTATTTTGTATATGTTAATCCCCATCAAATGATCTAGAATTTTTTAATGCTTCTATGGAGGGAGAATTCCTTATGACAGTTGGAAGCCTATAGTACAATAATGGAATTACGTGTGTGAAAAATGTAGTCCCTTTTCTTGTTTGGTTAAGTGGTATGACATACAATAAATGTTCATTGTTTTTTATACTTGGCAGTACGCCATATTTCATTATGAAGAGCTTTAAACACCAGATAGAGCTCCGCTCTAATGAAGCTATATATAAAACATTGCAGGTTCAGAAACTGTAATCTTGCTGTATAAGACAGAATTCTTTCAGAAAATGTTCCCTGGACTTGCTATAACAGAAGAAGGTCAACCATGATATAACCACAGAAAGAATTCCAAAGTAGCCTGCACAGTTAGGTTTTAGTTGGAGGTTTCTCAGACAAACAAGACCCCTGAATGTCTTGTGTTCGCCTCAGGATCTCCTTTCACTGGAATTTGCCTGGTACATCTCCAGTATAAGACTGAAATGGAATCCTTCCTAAGTGCAATATTAATTCAATTGGTTTCTCTGAACTTGATGGATTAATGGCTTTAATCTGACCACAATATAGATTGTAATGATCCCAAATTTCATGCAGAATAAGCCTGGCAAACATGCTAAGGGACTGCAGTTCCTTTGCTTCAGTCTCTGTTTTCACTGACATGTGTAGAGCCTTTGACCTTGTTGACCATGATCTACTTATCTCTAAACTTGACCTTGGTTTCTAATAGTCTTCTTTCAGCTGGTTCTGAAACTACCTGACC